>NC_089804.1:9716341-10016341 GCF_029633855.1 Hoplias malabaricus
CTTCCACCAACCACTCTCGCACTATACTCAGTGTGGTATCATCTTTTGACATTGCTGGATGTCAACAGAAAATTTCTGGGAAAGGTCTAGAACTAGAGTGACCAGATCTGAGATGGTAAAAAAGAGGTCCTTTTAGGTACATGAGCTTTGCCTGATGTAAACAAGGACTACTGACGTGCAGACTGACCAATTAAATGTTTACAGAGAAGGTTATCGACCAATAACGGTAGCTCTACAGTCAGACCGTCCATTCAGAAGATTCTAGGCTACTTCACCACTCCCCCTTCTCACTCAAGCGAACCAATCGGAGTAGGGGAGGGCGGGACTAGTTTGTGAACGAAACGCTTCTCGAAGTTCTATGTAAGCTCTAGAAAAACAAAATCCCGGACGTTTGTGAAATTCCGCCCGGACATTTTTTTAAGTCTAACAAAAGAGGACATGTCCGGGAAAAAGAGGACGTCTGGTCACCCTACTAGAACAGAGTAAGCTGTTACAGCGGCTTAAGACGGAGAAGGCTAAGAGGTCACAGGACAGGCAGGACGTATGAGCTCAGTGTCAGATATAGGATGTGGACGATAACTGCTTGGGCACCAGTCTGCATTTCCATGTCTCAAGGCATCTCTATGCTAAGCAATGCTAAGGCCTAGAGCCCAACGTTCTCTGCGTCCAGTGGGCATCTTCTTGAACTTAGTAATGGACGGTGGTCTGTGACGATCACAAACAACTGCTCAGCACCCCGTTAAATGTGCACCAATTCCATCCAGTGCCATTCCACACATGGCTGGCATAGACCACTACTTTCTCAACACCATGCTGTTCCTGAGCAAGAACTGAGCCAATTGTATCAAGAGACGCATCAGTATAGAGTATAAAGGGAAGGGTAAAGTCAGGGTAGGTGAGAACTGGAGGGGATGAGAGAGCAAGGCAGAAAGTATTAGTATTAGAAACAGCAATAGTATGAGCAATGTTCTATGAAAGCTCTAACCTTAATTCAACACTTCCTCAGTCAGCTTATTGTCAGGCCTGATGCCATCCTTCAAGACTATATTTGTTTAGTTTGAGGCCTGCTTGGCGCAGCCTGCTAAAAACTGACATCACTGACAGGGTCAATTAAAGCATTAATTAAAACAATTATGTCATTTAACTAAAGATTTAGACCAATGGGGACCACTCAAAACTAACTCCATAACAGGCTGAAGTGTTGGGGGGGCTGGCATAACCTTGAAATGATACAGGGAGGCATCATTTGTGAACTCTGTTTTGTTCACCCTACAAGACCATCGGATTCCTCCATTTCAATCTCGTCTACATGTCATCTACATGAGGCAAAGGGTGTGCGTCTAAATCTGTATGAGCAATACTGTTTGAGTTCTCACAGCACACTTGGAATTGTCTGGCCCACTGACAGAAGCTTTCGTTTGCCATCTACAGTGAAGTTGTGTGGCAAAACAGCTTTAGGTGTACAGTAGGGGTTGTCACTGTGTACTCAGCCATGTCAAAAATATCTAGATTTCAACGCAAAAGCCTTATTTCTGTGTTGTACTGCTTTAGTCCAACCAGGTCTTTTGCCTTTAGGACATTTATAAAGTCTACCAACAGATTTTGACCAAGAATTGACACGTCTTACGTGGCTGGGCACATAAAGTCCTCATATGTTGTTTCACAGGATTTAGTCACAGAAATAGAGCTGAAGAAGACTTTCGCGCAGTTCCTACATTCGTCCACAAGGTGTCGCCGGAGGATCCGACGAATGACTCAACAACTAACCGTGGTGTTAATCACTACAATTTAGGCAGCACACTCCACCTTACACGGCCCAAAACACAGTAAAAGCTGAACAACAGCGCTAAGAAAACATAAAACTCACACAAGATGACTAAAATAATGGCCAAGAATTATTATAGAAAGAATAGTCCGTGTAAAAACAGTTTGCAGTCCACGGAACAGAAAACTCTAGTAAAATGTCCACCGCTGAAAAGCCTGGCGTAGGTCGCCCATTACAGAACATTTCATTTCTCCAAGATAAAGGTCTTGTTATTTTTCATAATAAACGCTTTATTGAATCTGTTTTAATTATTAACATTAATTATTTCAATAATAATGATGTTTGATGTATAATTTGTGCATACAATATTAAATAAATGATTTCCAACCCACACATTATTGACGGTCTTCCTTGATTCATACAATGAACCTGAATGAACATGAAATAATTAAGTCTAATTTTCAGATTTCTTAGTAATTCTATTAATAACGTTAAAACAGGAACAGAACAGAAATTATATTGTGTTTAGTATGAAATATCAGTAAAACAACACTGTGTTTTACGTCTGTCCCAATATTTTCGTTATCTCTGTTACTTCTGTTTTAAAACCACATAAATATCTGCAGTGTTCTAATAACAGTAATTTTACCTGCACCCAGTGATGTCACTTTGGTTAGAAAGCCTCTGAATGTCAGTGAAGTATGTCATTCTTCCATTTTCAATATTTTGTACAAAATTCTGAGGATGTATCAATAGTAAATTAATTATTTGTCAACTCTGTTATTGTGATATTACAGTATTGTTTCAGTTTCAACAGAATGATAATCTGAGGACAATCCATGAAATGTTTTCAGAAGAGCACTGTAATCGCTGGTTTGAGTTTAGCACATGAAATTAAAGCACAACATGATGAAAAATGTCAATATATGGTTTAGGTTGTTTAACAATAACAGAGTTGACAATGAGTAACAGGTAAATATTCCCAATTACATTTAAGTTAAAAATTTGCATTATTTTACATTTATTATGAATTCTCAACTTTGATGTAGAGCGTATCTTTTGTATTTTTAAAGCTATTTTTTAGAGAAAATACACACCATCTTGGCAGCTTCTCCATTAAAAATTTGAATAAATCAATATGGAGACAAAAGCTCTCTCAGGGAAGACAGTGTTTTAAAATGTATAAAATATGTTGACTGCATATTTCACCCAATTTGTCTGTAACAGAGTTGAAAGATTTTTCTGTTAATACCTTGTTTTTCAGAATAATGTACAATATATAAATGTTCAATTTTAAAACCAGCCAATACTGTGTTCTCTGAAAATAATATATATATATTGTTCTGTTTCTATATTTGAAATGTACCCGCAATTCTGAATCGATGGGCTCATGTACTAACATTTAATGGGGAAAAAAATCTCAACGAAAGACAGCTTAAAAGAGCTCTCGGCTCCTCCTTTCCCTCTCTGCTCCCCAAAATAAAAGTCCTTATTATCCGTCATCCAGTAACATGGGAACACTCTTTACCAAAAATTTGGTAAAGACAAAAATTTCTGTCTCACAGTATCTTTACATCCTCTTGTTAATACTGAATGATAAAACTGTATCTCTTTATCATCATCATCTTCTTTTCCGCTTCTCCATTTCAGGGTTGTGGTGGTTCTCTCTTTATATTTATCATAAAAAACGTTACAGTACCACCCATGTAAAGCATGATACAAGAGTTGGACAACACAGTCATGCACCTTAAACCTTTCAAATTGTTGATTGTTGTTCACCCTCAACATCTGACTGGGTTGTAGGTTGCAGTCTGGCTGGGACTGACAGGGTCAGACTTCATCATCTCCGTGTGTGTACGGCTTGTGACAGAAGGAAAGTTAAAGAAATAAATCTTCCCAGAGGACCTCTAATGAAGGTCTAGTTTTATGAACCTGAGCATTTTCAACTTCTCTTCATCCCTCAAAATTTTATTGTTTTATTTTTATATTCTGATCCTGTGCCTTTAAGACTGCCGGGAGTATAAGGATGACACTGTGATACTGCAAACAGAACTAAGACTTAGACTCAGTAGACTTAAAGAATGAACAGTAAAGTTTTCCCTCACCCTAAGAGTCCTCCTTGCAGCTTTCCTGTTTTCCTCTTGTTTTCTCTGAACTGGACTGATTTGAATTGTGTAGTAACTGAGAATCTGCTGTATTCTGAGTGGCAACTCTGCATTGCAAATGTGCAACTGTGCAAATATTTTTCACCCCATTCATGACAGTTAACACACACACACACACACACACACACACTAGTGAGCTAGGGATAGTGAACACACACACAGAGCGGCACTCAGGGAGCAGTTGGAGGCCTTGCCCAAGGGCAACTCAGCTGTGGACTGAGGGAAGAGAACACTCCCTGAGAGTCGTGGGAACTGAAACAGTGACCTTCCAGTCCAAAGCGGTGTTCTTTTTCATCTCATTTACTGTGAGTTATTCTAAAAGCTCAGCACAAAATGCCAATGTCAATAGTGTGCCAGTTAACAGGCATTAAGTTATATTATAACATATACAAGTTATTATAAAATATATAACTTACATAACCTACATAACATAAGCTTCCATAAATTCATTGCATGGACTGAGAAGTGAATGAGTACTGGGTAACCATATCTACGTTTTAGGGAAGAGCATACTGAATTACCTCCACTCAGAACCTTTTTCCTCTCTGTTCAAAAGCCTCACATCTCTATCAGTTGTTTAGAACCCATTTCCTTCTTCAAATTGGACCATTCTGTATGTATTCCTAGAAAGTCTGTTGACTTTTTATCCAATATGTTTACATGTGTTCAGCACGTAGCATAACCACTCAGTGCAGCAGAAGCTCGGTGGATGCTCTAGGTTACAGAGATGGTATCACCAGCTCCAGACTGTTCTCTTAGGCTCTTGCTCTTCATTCTCTGAAATGTTCCTACAGAGTACAACCCTGTTTTCTGCAGACATAAAGAAAGAAAAAAAAAAAACTAAAGAGAGAGACATAGCAAAGAGCTCACATTCTTGCACTGTCAGTGCTTTAAAAGTTTTCAAAAAATGAAGTTAGAACATTGGTCAATCCACTAAGCACTGCAGACAGTTTGCTGCATTTTTAAAAAATGCACTGTGGTGCAAACAAAGACCTATCAGCCATGTTTTTGAGGATAGAGAAGTTAACATTAGACATCTAAACATCTAAACATTAGATTCCTCCAGCTTTCTCTTGTGGATATGAGGAACTAAGCAGAAAGATTTGTTACAGCTATTGTCACATAAGATACTCCTCAAAGGCCAGATAATGCAACCACATTTGTCATTTGTGCAATGTGATTGACCATACCACTGCAAAACTGAATAAATGTGGATTCTATATATTTAAGTTCTTGCCTGTTGTTTGTTTATCTATTGACTTTGCTCTAAATAACCAACTGATTCAAGGTGTCTTTTCTGCACGTTTTACACATTTATTGAAGTTTATAAATACAACAAAATAGAAACCTACGGGTCCTCGGGTTACGTCAGTCCCGAGTTACGATGTTTCATGGTTACGACACATCTCGCATTTACCATATAAAGCCTTGTTTTGTGTCTTGTCTTGTTTGGTGTGTGCGGAGGAAGAATATGTGGTTATGCGGTTCAGGACTGAGGAGGATAGGTGTTAGGATAGGATAAGTGCTTACAGTATGTTATTTACGTATGTATGTATGTTCCGACTTACAACGTAAATTGATTTACGACGCGACATAGGAACGAATCAATGTCGTAAGTCGAGGACCCCCTGAATATATATACAGGGTGGGGTATATATACACCCATTTTGGATCCAACTGTTTTTTCAATGGGGAGACAGTCATGTGATACATCAAACGTATTGGGAATTTCACAAGAAAAACAATGGTGCTTGGTTTTAACGTGGTGTGCTTGGTTTCTTTCAAGTGTCATTTACAAGTTTCTCTTTGTTTACAGCCATTGACATGTCGCAGAGGTTAACACGTCAGGAGCGGATAGAAATTGTGTTGATGTCTGGTGAACGCAGTAACCGGGTCATTGCAGCAGATTTCAATTCAAGGCACCCTACAAGACCACAAATCTCCCATGCTACAGTTAGCAAACTGCTTGCCAAGTTTCGTGAAATTGGTTCAGTGTTGGATTTGCCAAAATGTGGACGCATGAAAAATGTCACTAATGAAGAATCATCAGTGGCTATCCTAGCTTCATTCAGCAAGAGCCCACAGTGTAGCACTTGACACAAAACAAGGCTTTATACGGTAAATGCGAGATGTGTCGTAACCATGAAACATCGTAACTCGGGACTGACGTAACCCGAGGACCCGTAGGTTTCTATTTTGTTGTATTTATAAACTTCAATAAATGTGTAAAACGTGCAGAAAAGACACATTGAATCAGTATTAGCTACTCACAAATGGCACCCTTACAAACTCCAGCTTCTGCAGCATCTCAACGAGGATGATCCAGATTCCAGCAAGATTATGGGTGTTAGGTCCGAGCATTCCTAGATGAACAGTTTCAAGTGGACTGGTCGTGGTGGGCCAGTTGAATGTCCCCCAAGGTCTCCTGATCTGACCCCCTTAGATTTTTATCTTTGGGGTCATCTGAAGACAATTGGGGGCGGCACGGTGGCGCAGCAGGTAGTGTCGCAGTCACACAGCTCCAGGGGCCTGGAGGTTGTGGGTTCAATTCCCACTCCGGGTGACTGTCTGTGAGGAGTTGGTGTGTTCTCCCCGTGTCCGCGTGGGTTTCCTCTGGGTGCTCCGGTTTCCTCCCACAGTCCAAAAACACACGTTGCAGGTGGATTGGCGACTCGAAAGTGTCCGTAGGTATGAGTGTGTGAGTGAATGTGTGTATGTCTGTGTTGCCCTGTGAAGGACTGGCGTCCCCTCCAGGGTGTATTCCCGCCTTGCGCCCAATGATTCCAGGTAGGCTCTGGACCCCCCGCGACCCTAAATTGGATAAGCGGTTACAGATAATGGATGGATGGATGGATGAAGACAATTGACTATGCTGTGAAGATATGAGATGTGCAGCACCTGAAACTACGGATACTGAAAGCCTGTGCCAGCATTTCTCCTGCAGTGTTGCTATCAGTGTGTGAAGAGTGGGAGAAGAGGGTTGCATTGACAATCAAACACAATGGGCAGCATTTTGAAAATGCTAAAAGTTTGATGTGTCACATGACCCTGTTCCCATTGAAAAAACAAAAGTTGGATCCAAAGTTGGACTTCAAAATGGCCACCATGGTCACCACCCATCTTGAAAAGTTTTCCCCCTCCAATATACTAATTTTACACAGACAGGAAGTTAATATCACCAACCATTCCCATTTTATTAAGGCGTATCCATATAAATGGCCCACCCTATATATATATATATATATACACACTCACACTCAAGATGATTTGATTAAGCCTTCAACTTAATTCTTTCAAGCCCTCATTCTCATAAATTCATAATAAACTTAATATATTGTTAAAATATTTACTAAAAAAAGTAAGCCTACAGTTTAACAACATAAGACAAAAAAAAACATTTTTATTAGAGTCCAAGCAATAATATAAAAATGTATGCTATAACAAGACTGGGGTTTAGTTGGCCTTGATAATTAAAGAACACAAATTTAAGATGTTCAGAAAGTGTACAAGATAATAGAAAAACACCAGAGTATGCAAAGGTTTGATGCACCCCATACTTTTAATGCACCCAGATGTCACTGACACATTCCCAACTTTCACACGCCGTCATATTCAGTTACACTATGTGTCCACACATCTGTAGAAATTTGTAGAGGGGATCACTCAGTTCAGTAACCAGAGGCTTGTTTGTCTTATTGGACACAGGAACCATGTTAATATTCTTTAAAGCACACCCTGAGTGTTATATACTTACTACTGACTATGGCAGTGTTTCTCAAAGTGTGGGGAGCACCTCACTGGTGGGGCATGTAGGTATTGCAGATGGGAGGCCAAGGAATTTAGACCCACAAGACCCAGGAAAAATTGTACTTGCCTCTTTGTAGATGGAATTGGGGTTTTCCTGACCGCTTCCACTATGTCCAGATGTGGGCGTAGTACTCAAGTTCCCCAAGACATATCCTTAGTATGAGACCTCGGGTTCTGCCACTTTGCATTATTAAACACTCACTTGACTCTGTAGTACATCTTTCCACCAACAAGACAATGGATGACAATAGTTACTATGACAACAAATCAAGAATGCATGCAGTACCACTGTAATAAAGGCTTTTATCAAATATTACCCTATACAAAATATCTGCCTTCTGACTGCTGCCAGCTCAGCATATCTCAGCCTTATGAAATATTCATGGCAACACCCTTCACATTGTGTACCATAGCAGGGGTGGAACTGATCCTGAGTGTATCAGTTGCAATGGAATTTGGGCACATCATGAGCAGAAACTAGCTGCAAATTTCACATGGTCATCAGGTGTGGAAAAGATTTGCATTAAGATTTGACTGACCTTCTCCTTCCCTCTCACTTTCTTTGGACTGCATGTGCTGCAGGTTCGTACTGAGTCCATCTCTCCTTACAGTACTTTTGACGTGATGAGAGCTACCTACGACCTACTCAGGTGAGGTTGGGTGGCGGGTTCTTGAGACTGAGTGCTGGAGGGACAGAAGACTCCCTCTTTCTGAGCTCTTTAAAAAGCACTTCTATGTGGTGGGATTCTGAGGGATTCCAGTTTCCTCTTAGTGAGCTCACCTTCTCCGATCCTCTCTGCTCTTTTTCTGTCTGCACACTCCCCTCAAAGCAACAATGAGTACAAGATCCCATGGACCCAGCAGCTTCAGCAGCACTGGCTGTGCCTTCAGTGGAAGTGGTGGCAAGAACCGATAAGTCTGTGGGGGCATATGGGAGTAGTTCTGATGCCTTTTGTAAAAGCACACATGGTAACTACAACAGGGCACAATTTAAATGTAATAATGGCAATCTATATAAAAAGAAAAGGAGACTCTAAAGCAATCAAGTGCAATTAGATGCTTTACTTGCAGCCAAATGGGCCAAGGGGAAATTGAATGATATTTATACGTGTTAAAGATGGGATAAAAGATGAAGTTCCATATGATGTTATACTAGGGATAGGCATGCCAGTGTTATTAGACCTGACATAACATGGCAACAGTGGTGCTGAGGTATTTGTTGCCTCTAGAAAGCAATCTAGGCTTAATCATGAAAATAAGCAGTTGGTAGAACAGCTGCCTTTTGCTAACAAAGGTGTTAAGAAAAGCAAAAGAGATTAAAGACAGGACAAAATTTGTGGTTCAAAAGTCACTGAGCCTCAGCAGCATGTTGTAGGTGAGTTGCCTCATTTGCTCCAGCGGAATTTCTCTATTTGAGGTACTCTACGGCAGAAAAGTAAGGGGACCAGTGGACATTATGAGGGAGGAATGGGAAGGGGCAAAGCCAGAAGAGCAACTCAACGTCCTTACATACATAACCAAGATGAGAAAGAAGATAACTCAGAGACAACATAGAGACGTTCTCTGATTTGCTTGGGTAATGGTATGAGAGGGAAAAAGAGGTAACTCAAACAGGGAGACAAGCACTCATTCTCCTGCCTATTTTGAACATTTCTGGCAAAATGGCATGTTCCGTATGAAGTGAGACAACAGACAGGACAGACTACTTATGAACTGTTTGCACGAGACTCATCATAGCCCTCAAGAAAGAAGTTCAGAATATGCTGGACATGGGAGTAATCAAGGCATCGAAGAGCAAGTTCCCCTAAAAGATGAAGCTAAAGAACTGACAGCATTCAGAGCCCCTAGTGGATTGTAACACTTTTGGGTGATGCCATTTGACCTCCAGGGTAGATTTCCTTTGGAATGGAAGCATTTACTGCTGCATATATAGATAGGTCACCAATAGGGCATCTTGGCAGGAGCATCTGGAGCATGTAAGGAGAGTTCTACAGCCCATCAAGGAGGTAGGGCTGACAATCCTGAGAAGTGTAGTATCGTGCAGCCCGAAGTCTCGTATCTGTGATGTGCGCTGTGGAATGGCATTCTGTGTGCAGGACTGAATAAAGTGGAGGCAGTGCAGGAGGCTCCTGTCTTGACAATGAAACAAAGGGTGAGATCCTTCCTAGGTCTCATTGGATGGTACAGAATGTTCATCCCAGACTTTGCCAGTAGAGCAGCACCCGGCAAGGCAAGGCAAGTTTATTTTTAGAGCACCTTTCATACAAAAGCCATTCAAAGTGCTTTTCAGAAAAAGCAAGAATAAAAATCCTAAAAGTCAATAAAACAATTAAAATATTACAATAAAATAAATAAATAAAAATAAATAAAAAGAGTAAACGAAAATATGATAAAAATGATTAAAACAAATTAAAATGATACAACGAAAGAAGAGAACTAAAGTGCCATTACAGAATAAAAGTGCAGAGTATTTTAAACTGAGCTACTGCTCAAACAGGAATGATTTAAGTCTTGATCTAAACGTGTCTAAAGTCTGGGCTCTTCTAATATTTTTAGTCAACTGGTTCCATTTAAGAGCGGCATAGTAGCTAAATGCTGCTTCTCCAGGTTTAGTTTTCACCTGAAGCAGGACTAACCAACTAGTTCCTAAAGATGCTCTGCGTGGCCAATATCTCTGCAGCAGATCTGATAAAAATGCTGGTCCTACCCCATTAAGACATTTATAGACCAGTAATAACACCTTAAAGTCTATTCTGTAACAGACTGGTATCCAGTGTATCCAGGATTTAAGAATGCGGGAGAGGGGGGCATTACAGTAATCAATCCTGCTAGAAATAAAAGCATGGATAAGTTTCTCCAGGTCTGGTTTAGTCAGAAAATCTCTAATCTTACTTATGTTCTGAAGATGGTAAAATGCTGATCTAGTAACCGCTTTAACATGACTATTAAAACTGAGATGTCCAGATACGCAGCCAGTCTGTGTCTCTCATTGCTGTTCCCACATAGAATCATCTCTGTTTTATCTTTATTCCACTGCAGAAAGTTGTGTACCATCCAGTTAGTGATGTGTTCAAGGCACTTGCTTAATGTGTTAACTGGACCAGAGTGGGGACAGGGCCATGTAAATCTGAGTATCATCTGCATAGCTGTGATATGATAGCCCATAGTCCAGTAGAATCTGGCCACGAGGAAGCATGTATAACAGAGCTTACGTAGAAGGACCAGCCACAGGGGGTGCAGTGGACACCAGAGTGCAAGCAGGCCTTCAAAGAGCTGTAAGTTTTTCCTCAGAGAGAGGAACTATTCAACGATGGGCCTTGGACTCCCTTGAATACTATTTACTAGGGTGTGAATTTATGTTGACCACTGCACTCTGCCGTTGGATGAGGAGTATTAAAGACAGCATTAGCATTACTCAATGGTACCTTGCTCTTCAAACCTTTAGGTGTGCAGTCCAGTATCGGAAAGGTGCAAGCAACATCACAGCGGACTTCCTTTCCAGAGACTCTTGTGAGCTCGAGACTAAGGAGGGGTGTCAGTCACCTTTATAGACCATGGACTAGACTAAGACAAACTGTGGGAGTGGGGGTGTGAGTGAGCATGTGCCAGTAAAAAGAGCAAACAAATGTTGATACAAATGATGACATTTCAGTATATTTACCTGTGACATTTTTTAATGTCACTCCATGCATGCATATTGACTTGTTAATGACATGTGTGATTAATATTTTCTGATTCATCCATTTCAGACAAAGCCATTCATATTCTTACCGCTGTAATCAATGCAACAAAGGCTTAAAGCATAATGCCAGTTTGTACTTAAGGCTGGTCAACTTGAGCGTTTGTACTTCTGTGTTTCTCACTATGAATTTGCTGCTGTCTGTGGCCTCTATAGTGTGGAGTTCATGTTCCTGTACTACTTCAGTTCATCATAAACCATCAGTCCAACTTCTGACTAATTAAAGTCATTGTAAGAGTCAACACGTGCATAGGCTATGATGTAGGGTTCACACTGACACGTTGCCTATAGGGTAGGTTCGATGCAGAAGTATATTGAACATAGCTATAAACACAACACTTTGCTCGCATTTTTCATGAGCTGACCTCTAAGATCTAAGACTTTTTCTATGACCTTTTATTGTGGCCAGCCTAAGGCACACCTGTGCAGTAATCATGCAGGCTAATCAGACTCTTAATATGCCACACCTGTGTGGAGGGATTATCTCGGCAAAGAAGAAGTGCTCACTAACACACATTTAGACAAATATTTAAGAGGAAAATGCCTTTTGTGTACATAGAAAACGTCTTATCTTTGAGGTCAGTGACTGAGTGGGCTGCCCTAGTAGTACTAGTAGTACTGCCCTAGTTGTAATTATAAATGTCTCTAAAAGGTATATACAGATGGAGATGGTGATTTGTCAGCCAGCTGACATCATCATCACACACCCCTGCTTAGTCTCGAGCTCATGAGAGTCTCTGGAAAGGAAGTCCACTGTGATGTTGCTTGCACATAAAGGTGTCAGCTCATGAAAAATGGGAGCAAATACAGAAGTGTTGCGTTCATTTCTTTGTGCAGTGTATATAAATAAAAACTAGATTTGCATTTTCTGAAGGAAATACATAATGCTTGAAGAGCTGAAAGTGTGTATGTGTCAATGTGTGTGTGTCTGTAACTATGCATGTGTGTGACTGTGTGCATGTGGATTTGTGTGCATGCATGCGTCTGCATGTGATTGTGTCAATGTATGTGATTGAGTGTACACTGATCATACATAATGACCACATCCTTTTTTCTGCACCCATTGTCCACTCTCTCAGCTCCTCTGACCCTGCAGTAGCACTTTCTAGTTCTATAATTAGAGTGTAGTTCATGTGTTGCTCTGCATAGTTTTTTGCCCCCTTTCGCCCTGTTCTTCAATGTTCAGGACCTCCTCAGAGCCAATATGATTTGGGAGGTAGATCATTCTCAACACTGCAGTGAATGTAGTGTATGTTGCACGGGTACAAGTGGATCAGACACAGCAGTGGTGCTGAAGATTTTGTTCCCTGTGTCCACTCCTATTCCACTCTGTTATACACTCCTTCCTTGTTGGTCCACCTTGTCGATGTTAATTCAGAGTCAGTAGCTATTCTGTTGAGACAGTTTGTGTTGGTCATCCTCTGGTCCTACATCAGTGGACACATGATGGCGCCGGCTGGTGACCATTCTGAGTCTAGCAGTGACACTGAGAGGTTGAAAAACTCCAGCAGCACTGCTGTGTCTGATCTATTCATGCAACACACAACAACACACCACCACCACATCAGTGTCACTGCAAGATTATCCACCATGTAAATTAAACCTACATTTTGGTGGTCCTCTGGGGTTCCAGACCATTTAAGGACAGGGGGTAAGGGAGTAAAAAGAATGCAGGGCAACAGATGGTCTACAGATGGACTACACGGAGTTACAAAGTGCTCCTATACGGGCAGTGGAGCTGAGAGAATGGACAGGGAGTGTAGAAACAAAAGCAAAGAGAAACTAGTCAAACCTAGTTTAGCAGGACTGCTATTAGCCAAAAATCCATTGTCAAAAAGTTTCATTCATTCATTCATTATTTATAACTGCTTATCAAGTTCAGAGTCACGGTGGGTCCAGAGCCTACCTGGAATCATTGGGCACAAGGTGGGAATACACCCTGTAGGGGGTGCCAGTCCTTCACAGGGCTTGTCACAAGTGTTTTTCTGGCATTTCAAAAACAGGAAAGAAAATACATACCCTTGTCATTGAAAGCTCTGGAGAAGCTTTGGTGCTTCATATCAATGTCTTTGTTTACATGTGGTTTTTATTATGTGATTGTGTTGTACAGAATTATGGAGGGCAGGACTAATAACTTCAGAAATGAAAAAAGTGGAGCAAAAATTATGTTCATAATATATAACATTTTGTTGATTTTAAGAACTACAATTACTTATTTTTCCAATGTATCGGGTTACAGTAAAACATGTTAGGATTAAAGTGGCTGTGCACAACTCTATGGAGCTTTATAAACACACTAACGTCAGAAAATTTCTCCCCACCACAAAGATACACACTGACACAAAACAAGACAAATTCAGCAGTCCTCCTCTCTCTGTGAGCTATAATACGTGTGTAAATGTTGCCGAGTTCTGAGCCGTCCTGCTGAGCCTGTGAACTAAACAACGCCGAGCCGAGGCTCTGCCTAACACGTGTGGTGTCCCGCCAAACATCTCGACGATCACGGAGACACTGAGAGTGTTCCTGCCCTGTGTCATATTATTCAGCCACGGATTGCACTGAAGAACGTACTGTCATTTGGTTCCAGCTGGGAACTAATTTTTCTGGTTGGGCGAATCAGTTTATGTTGGTGGAAGCACACAGAACGGTTCCAAATTTATATCACAAATTGGAGTGTGAAATATGGCTGAACTAACAACAGATGGTGTAGTAGCACCACCACTCTCTGTGAAATATGTCTGTAATGTGTGCCTGGTTCCTGTTTGTTTCCCCTCCATGTGATCACGCTTCCCTCATATTCCTGTCATGTGTATTGATTTTATTCCAAGATCAACAACTCCCAACACCTACCATATTCAGTGTTTGGTGGAAAGCTGCTTTCCCCTCCTGAGTTGCCTGATGGTTTGCCAGAATCTTCTCAGAGCAGACCAAAAGTCCTTTTCCATGTCCTCACTGAACTCCTCCCACACCTGGGTTTTCGTCTCGTGAATAGCCGAAGCTGTAATCCACTTGGCTCTTCGGTACCCGTCAGCAACCTCTGGAGTCCCTTTAGCCAACTTGGCTCAATAGGACTCTTTCTTCAACTTCACAGCCTCCCTACCTGGGGTGTCCACCATTGAGTGCGGGGATTGCCACCATGACAGGCACCGACAACCTTGCGGCCACAGCTCTATTCAGCCGCATCAACAATGGAGGTCCGTAACATGTCATTGTCTCACTGTCATTGCCCAAATGAGCGTTGAAGTCCCATAGCAGAACAATGGAGTCCCCAGAATGAGTACTCCAGCCCCTTTCAAGGAAGTTGGTTCCAGAGCCCAGTCGAGGTGTACCCAACTATATCTAGCCAGTACCTCTCAACCTCACTCACCAGTTCAGGCTCCTTTCCCCACCAGAGAGGTTACATTCCATGTTCCAAGAGCCAGTTTCAGTAACCGAGAGTCAGAACGCCAGGGTCCCAGCCCTCGGCTGCCACACGATCATCATCGCACCGTACCAAGATTACTACCTCTCCCACAGGTGGTGGGCCCATGAGAGATTGGACCCATGTTGCTACTTCGGATTCCTACCTTATTTATTCTTTTCCTGTGAACTAGGGTAAACATATGGTCATTTTTTACATTAGAGATTGTGACTGGGTGAGTGGATGAGTGTGAGACTGTGACTGTGTGTTGGGTGGGTGAGTGTGTGTGTGAGACTGTGACTGTGTGTTGGGTGGGTGAGTGTGTGTGTGAGACTGTGACTGTGTGTTGGGTGGGTGAGTGTGTGTGAGACTGTGACTGTGTGTTGGGTGGGTGAGTGTGTGTGTGAGACTGTGACTGTGTGTTGGGTGAGTGGATGAGTGTGAGACTGTGACTGTGTGTTGGGTGGGTGAGTGTGTGTGTGAGACTGTGACTGTGTGTTGGGTGGGTGAGTGTGTGTGTGAGACTGTGACTGTGTGTTGGGTGGGTGAGTGTGTGTGTGAGACTGTGACTGTGTGTTGGGTGGGTGAGTGTGTGTGTGAGACTGTGACTGTGTGTTGGGTGGGTGAGTGTGTGTGTGAGACTGTGACTGTGTGTTGGGTGGGTGAGTGTGTGTGTGAGACTGTGACTGTGTGTTGGGTGGGTGAGTGGATGAGTGTGAGACTGTGACTGTGTGTTGGTGGGTGAGTGGATGAGTGTGAGACTGTGACTGTGTGTTGGTGGGTGAGTGTTTATCAGTGAGAGAGGAGAAGGGCGGTGTGTGCTGTGTCTGTGACATCTTCGAAGGCAGTTAAGATTTGAATATGAACATTCCATCCATTCATTCCTGTGGGGGATTTTTCAATTTTCAAGGCAAATGTTTTAACAGCAAGTCTGATTGACTCCAAAAGTACACAGCACACTTCTCAGAGCCGAGAGGGCAGGGAGTGTCAAAGGCCTGTTCAAGTTTTCAAATATGTCTGCCAATTTCTCTTGGGGGATTTGGCAAACTAAAGTGTGGCAAAGGATGTTCTGAGAGACTACATATATACATTGTTTTTATTGCAGTGTTAAATCCCTTTCAGAAAACTCATATGAATATCAATATCAAGCCCAAAATGAGGCATTTCACAACACTTGCCAAAAGATATACTTCATTTTTAACATGATTAAACCCTTATATTCCTGTTGTAGGGATGTTTCCTAGAGCAACAGAACTAGGTGCTTGAGACAAAACGGGGTCTCCTCCAGGAACAGACCACAACCCGTTCCAACATTGACACAATGTTTGAGGCCTACATCGCCACCCTTCACAAACAGCTGAATGATCTTGGAAATTAGAAGACCAAGCTGGAGGGAAGAACATGCAGGGTCACGAATCACTTGAGTCCTGTACAATTTCAGAGCTTACGAAACCGTGCCCGACAGACTTTCATATTCCAAGAGTCATATTTTGTAAATGTTTATAACCTTTCAGGTATGAGAATGAAATCAACAAGTGTGCCACTGTGGAGAATGAATTTGTCCTGCTGAAGAAGAAAACTTTGTTCCAGAGCTTGTAAATCTGCCACTCAGGTTAAACCAGTATGGTCAACCCTCCTAATTCTCTAATAGGATCTCTAAGAAGAAGGTAAAAACAGCTTCTGAGGACAGGAAGGAATGTTCTCTACTGTAGGGGAGTCAGTGATTAATTTGTATTTAATTAATAATTCATTATTTCATTCATTTTGTTAAGCTCCATGGTTGGGAGTCATTAAGAAATATGTAGTGTCTTTACCTGTTCAGTCTCAGCTTGGACAAGTAGGCCATCATGCTGTGCGACATTACTCATAATATAGCAGAATTAATTATTATTAATGAATCATTATACTCATTGACCCGCTGTAGGTTCCATACAAGAAAGTGCACACACAAAAAAATTAACCAAGAACTGGTTTCATCATATAACTGGTTTATTAAATGTAATATCAAATGAACATTGATTATACGTTCATATAATGAAGTGTAATACAGTGTTTCATGAGGTAGGAGGGAGATTAATATGAGAGAATTTTTTTTATGATAACTACCCTGAATTTGGTGCTGAGGGTGATGGTGGATTCGGTAGAGGCTCCAGCCTCAGCATGTCTGGAGGTGGATTCTCCTTCTCTCGTTCGTCCATGACATTTGGACTCCGCATGTTATTGGCACCTAAAGTCATTCCAAACCCCTCATACCCAACTCTCAGCTCCAACCTGTATTGAATTACCTCCACTCAGAACCTTTTTCCTATCTGTCCAAAAGCCTCCCTCTATCAGTTGTTCACAACTCATTTACTTTTTCAAATTTGGACCATTCTGTATGTATCCCTAGAATGTGACCATTGTCCAATACCTTTATATGTGTTCAGCACATAGTGTAACCACTCAGCAGCAGAAGCTCAGTGGATGCTCTAGGTTACAGAGATGGTATCACCAGCTCCAGACTGTTCTCTTAGGCTTTTGCTCTTTCTTCTCTGAAATGTTCCTACAGAGTACAACCCTGTTTTCTGCAGACATAAAGAAAGTAAAAAAAAAGTGAGAGACATAGCAAAGAGCTCACATTCTTGCACTGTCAGCCTGATCTGTGTCTGTTGCTCAGTGTTAAGAAATGCTTTAAAATTTTCAAAAAATTAAACAAATTGTTAGAACATTGGTCAATCCACTAAACACTGCAAACAGTTTGCGGCATTTATTTAAAAAGCACTGTGGTGCAAACAAAGGCCCATCAGCCATGTTTTTGAGGATAGAGAAGTTGTATCTTAAACATTAGATTTCTCCAGCTTTCTCTTGTGGATATGAGGAACTATGCAGAAAGATTTGCTGCAGTTATTGTCACTTCAGATACTCCTCAAAGGTCAGATAGTGCAGCCACATTTGTGCAATGTGATCGACCATAACACTGCAAAACTGAATAAATGTGGATTCTATACATCTAAATTCTTCTTCTATTTTTTTCTATTGCCTGTGCTCCTATATCCAAGTTTTTGCATGTTTTACTCATTATATATATATATATATATGCTCACACACATGATGAAATGCATTCTGTCCTTAGTGATCTTTATTTAGACTTCAACTTAATTCCTTCAAGTCCCTCTTGAACATATAAAGTGCAAAACATTTACCAAATAATGAAGCCTACATTTTAATATTCTCAGCCTTATGAAATATACATGGCAACAGCCTTCACATTGTGTACCACACCAGGGGTGGAACTGATCCTGAGTGTATTAGTTGCAGTGAAATTTGGGCACCACATGAGCAGAAACTAGGTGCAAATGTCACATGGTCATTAGGTGTGAGGAAGGTCATTTGCATTAAGAGTTGATTGACCTTCACCTTCCCTCACACTTTTGTACTGAGGCCATTTGTCCTTACAGTACCTCTCTTACCCTTTCTGTCTGATGTGAAGGGCGATACTTGCTCAGGTGAGGTTGGGTGGAGAATGTGCTTGAGGCTGAGTGCTGGAGGGTCAGGAGACTCCCTGTTTCTGAGCTCTTTAAAAGCCATCCTCCTCTACAGCTGGAGGTTTTGGAGGTGCAGGTCGTTTTGGCAGCCAATCAGTAGCTGGAGGTTTTGAAGGTGCAGGTCGTTTTGGCAGCCAATCAGTAGCTGGAGGTTTTGAAGGTGCAGGTCGTTTTGGCAGCCAATCAGTAGCTGGAGGTTTTGGAGGTGGAGCTGGTTACGGCAGCCAATCAGTAGCTGGAGGTTTTGGAGGTGCAGGTCGTTTTGACAGCCAATCAGTAGCTGGAGGTTTTGGAGGTGGAGCTGGTTACGGCAGCCAATCAGTAGCTGGAGGTTTTGGAGGTGCAGGTCGTTTTGGCAGCCGCTTGGGAGCTGGAGCTGGAGCTGGAGCTGGTTTTGGCAACCGATTCGGAGCTGCAGGTGGTAGCGCTGGCTTTGGCGGTGGTGCTGGCGGTCTCAACATCATGCCTATCACAGCTATTACTGTTAACAAAAGCCTCCTTCAACCCCTCAACCTGGAGATCGACCCCAACATCCAGGTTGTGCGCACACAAGAGAAAGAGCAGATCAAGACCCTCAACAACCGCTTCGCAAACTTCATTGACAAGGTGAGTTTTTGTCTCTCTTGCAGGGTAGACTGTTCAAAAAATGCATGTGTCATTGAATGTGTACAACAAAGAACACCACATTCAGATATATCTGAATAACTGTAATGCAGTGGTGTCCAGTTCAAGCCAAAACTGAACAGAGGCCTGTTCTCAAGCCTTCAATCCCTATGAGAGCTGTGTGTGTGTGTGTGTGAGAGAGAGAGAGAGAGAGAGAGAGAGAGAGAGAGAGAGTAGTATTGCATACCATAAGCTTCATGGAGGCAAATAATGCTAACCTTTGAAATTTTCCGTATTTCTTAGAGTAGGGAGTGGTCATGAAACATATGGGTAACATAGCATGAAAGCCACTGTACACAGTCAATAGTGTTGTTTGGTCTTGGGAGAATTAAACCACATCCTATTCTATGTAGTAAACAATGCAGTGGTGCAGTAGAACTACTTTTATAAATCTTTAAAGTGTACAAATTTGGGAGGAGGTCGTTGTATGGGACAGAACATAGTTCACCTGAGATGCCAGGAAAGATCAAACCGGCACGTTTTTGCCACATGCTCCTGCTCCTGGTTGAGTTATTTATTTTCCAGGGACATCTGTATTTTTCCGCTGTTCCACATTTTTATTTATTTCGCCCTGTTCTTCAATGGTCAGGACCTCCTCAGATCCGATATTATTTGTGAGGTAGATCATTCTCAGCACTGCAGTGACAATAACGTAGTGTATGTTGCACTGGTACAAGTGGATCAAACACAGCAGTGGTGCTTTTGTTCCCTGTGTCCACTCCTGTTCCACTCTGTTAGACACTCCTTCCTTGTTGGTAGATGTTAATTCAGAGTCAGTAGCTAATCTGTTGAGACACTGTTTGTGTTAGTCATCCTCTGATTGGTGGCTATTCTCAGTCTAGCAGTGACACTGAGGGGTTAAAAACTACAGCAGTACTGCTGTGTCTGATCCACTCGTACCAGCACAACACACTACCACACCACCACTACGTCAGTGTCACTGTAGCACTAAAGATTATCCACCATGAAAATAATACCTGCATTGTGGTGGTCCTCTGGGGGTCCTGACCATTGGGGGAAACAAAGTATGCAGCGCAACAGGTGGACTACACTTTGTAATTGTAGAGTTACAAAGTGCTCCTATGTGGACAGTGAAGCTGACAGAATGGACTGTGAGTGTAGAAACAAGGAGGTGGTCATAATGTTATGGTGTATGTGTGTGTCGGTGACTGTGTTTGTTTGTGTGTGTTTGTGTGTTTGTGTGAGAGAGACAGTGACCATGTGTTACTACATATATGTGACTACATATCTGTTGTTTTTATTGCTTACCTAATGGCAGTGTTAACTTCATTTCAGAAAACTGTCATATGAATATCGCTATCAAGCCCAAATGAGCCATTTCACAACACCTGCCAAAAGATATCCTCCATTTTTAACATGATTAAACCTTTATATCCTTGTTGTAGGTACGTTTCCTAGAGCAACAGAACAAGATGCTTGAGACAAAATGGTGTCTCCTCCAGGAACAGACCACCTCCCAGTCCAACATTGATGCCATGTTTGAGGTCTACATCGCCAACCTGCGCAGACAGTTGGATGGCCTTGGAAATGAGAAGATCAAGCTGGAGGGAGAGCTGAAGAACATGCAGGGTCTGGTGGAGGACTTCAAGAACAATTGAGTCACTTAT
The DNA here is from genome assembly GCF_029633855.1 of Hoplias malabaricus. Lineage (NCBI taxonomy): Eukaryota > Metazoa > Chordata > Actinopteri > Characiformes > Erythrinidae > Hoplias > Hoplias malabaricus. The sequence goes on from NC_089804.1 coordinate 9,737,033, forward strand.
GAGAGCTTCTGGACTGAAAGACTTGCATATTCCATGAGGCAAAATTTTAAATTGGTTGTAACCTTTCAGGTACGAGGATGAAATCAACAAGCGTGCCACTGTGGAGAATGAATTTGTCCTGCTGAAGAAGGTAAGAGATTTGAATCTTCTCTCAAAGAACTAAAACTGTGAATGTAATCTGCCACTCAGGGTAACCCAGCATGGTCAACCCTTCTAATTCTCTAATAGGATGTTGACGGGGCTTACATGAACAAGATCGAGCTCGAGGCTAAGGTTGAAGCCCTTCAAGATGAGATCAACTTCCTCAGAGCCATCTATGAGGAGGTGGGAAACTAATCTGACTACATTTTCTCTATATTGTGGTCTACTTGCATTCTTTTTATAAAAGTAAGTTTTATATATAATGAAGTGCTTCTTATTGGCATCATATGCATTTAGGAGCTGCGTGAGCTTCAGGGACAGATCAAGGACACATCAGTCATTGTGGAGATGGACAACAGCCGCAACCTGGACATGGACGCCATTGTGGCAGAGGTCCGCGCTCAGTATGAAGACATTGCAAACCGCAGCCGTGCTGAAGCCGAGTCATGGTACAAGCAGAAGGTAAAAACAGCTTCTCTGGACACTACAGACACTAGACTCTACTATTCTAGAAACTGCCAACTTAAATGTGTTTGGACTTGACCTGTTTTATCAGTTTGAGGAGATGCAGACATCTGCCGGTCAGTATGGAGATGACATTCGCAACACCAAGGCTGAGATTGTAGAGCTGAACCAAATGATCGCCAGATTCCAGAATGAAATTGAGGCTGTCAAGGGACAGGTGAGCAGTTTCCAAACACAGATCTTCCAGTAGCCTTCATGAGGCATTCAATATTTTTGTAGTTTCAGCTGAAGTCCTTGAGTCTTCCAAATCAGTATTTAAGAACGCAGCTGACAGCAGAATGTCTTTTCTTGTTTCTGTGTCATTTTCATAGAGTGCCAACCTGGAGACTCAGATTGCAGAGGCAGAGCAGCGAGGAGAAGTGGCTGTGAATGATGCCAAGCTCCACATTAAGCATCTGGAGGAGGCCCTGCAGAAAGCCAAGCAGGACATGGCCCTGCAAGTGCGGGAATACCAGGAGCTGATGAATGTCAAACTGGCCCTTGATATTGAGATCGCCACCTACAGAAAACTCCTGGAAGGAGAGGAATCCAGGTTAGACAATTTCATCATCAAGAGTATAATGTGACACAGGACTGAAGAGTTTATATGTAGATGGTCTTGGGCTCAAACTGAACCTGTATGTACTCATCCATAGGATTGCCACTGGTGGTGGACGTGCAACCATCCACATTCAGGAGAGCGTGAGCAGCAGCGGCGGTGGTGGTGGTGGTAAGTTAAACATGTATCCTTACTGTTCCTTGTTTAATCTCCAAAGATTCTGAAAGTACAACTAAATTCATTCTTTGTGTGTTGTTTTGCAGGTGGTGGATTTGGCTACGGTGGCGGTGCTGGTGGTGGATTTGGCTACGGTGGCGGTGCTGGTGGTGGATTTGGCAGTGGAAGTGGATTTGGCAGTGGTTCTGGATTCAGCAGTGGTTCTGGATTTGGTGGTGCTTCTAGATTTGGCAGTGCTTCTGAATTTGGCGGTGCTTCTAGATATAGCGGTGGCATTGCTGGATTTAGTACTAGCATCTTCGGTGCAGGCACTCTCCTCAGCGTGTCTGAAGGTAGATAGTGCGGCCACATTTGTGCAATGTGATTGACCATACCACTGCAAAACTGAATAAATAAAACCAACTGAATCAACGTGTCTTTTTATTTGCAGACATATATATATATGCGCTTACACTCATGATGATTTCATTCTCTCGTCAGTGATCTTTATTAAGCCTTCAACATTTCAACTAAATTCCTTCAAGTCCTCTTACTCATAACTTTACAACATATATAAAGGTTCAATATATGAGCTAAATATTAAGCCTACTTTTGTATTAAAGTCCAAGCAAACATATTAAATTATATGATGTAATAAGACTGGGGTTGAGTTGGCCTTGATAAGGAACACAGACATAAAATGTTCAGAAAAAAACGTACAAGATAATAGAAAAATACCAGAGTAAGCAAAGGTCTGATTACTTCTAATGCACCCAGATGTCACAGACACATTCCACATGCCGTCATATTCAGGTAAACTATGTGTCCACACATTGGTAGATTGGTTTATAATTTGTGAATTCAGCATTTTAAAGCCACACCTTTTGTGGCTTTGTGACAGCTACATGTGGACTCAGCATCACCATGCTCAGGGTCGAGTGTTGGATTGTGGGATGAAAAGTACCCCAGGTTTGGGCTGGTGGTGGAACGGTGTTCTTTAGAGTAATTTTTCACTTTTCAATACCTCTAGCAAGAACTGGAGAGGCCCTGTATTGTTATCAGGAGCTTCTCACCCATCTGTAAATATATCCTTACAGAAATGTTCCAGTATTTTCAGTAAAGCAGTGCCAGAAGAGCAGATACTGTTACTGCAGTAAAGAGCGACAAACTATTCCTTTTTATTCATTTTAGAGAAAACGGTGGCTGAGCAACAAAAAAGTTTCTACAAAAATACTGTACTATACTTTTCTTAAAGGCAGATTGAACACGTTCCTTGGCGTCGTTATGGCGACCTGACACTGTGAGAACAAAAGAGATAAAGCAGAAAGGTGATAAGAAAAGGCAAAAGTACAGGAGGAGCTCCAGTCAGCTGTGCATTATTTGTTAAATGGGTACTTTACATGAAACTCTTGTTGGGCAAACAGATAAATAGCAGCTTAGCGCTGTTCAAGGCTATTCACATGGGACCGTAAAACCTTCAGTGAGTCACCAGAGCCAACGGCCCAAGTTACCACTGCGTATGAAAAAGCAACTTGTATTTAGTGGTGGTTTCCTTCATAGGTCTGTGTTACTTTTCCAGTCGCTTCTAAAAGAACATATTCCTGGTCATTTCCAGTGGTGGACAGTAACAAAGTGAATGTAATTCCTGTACTTCAGTACTTTTTTGTGTGTCTGTACTTTACTGAAGTATTTTCACTTTGGGCAACTTTTTACTTTAACTCCACTATGTTTCAGAGTAAAATGTCTTACTTTTTACTCCACTACATTATGAAAACCTGCTGTGACTTTTAGTTCATGTGTGAATAAAACTGTAATGTGTCTGAACAAATCTCCCTGCTCGACATAGCGCTCTGTACGACACCCATCGGAACAGTTGCTAACTTTGCCGGTCATATCTGGTATGTGGGCTACCATCACCCCTAGTGTAACTACTGTAAGACTCAGAGTCCTCATGACCAAGGGCTCTCCTGTGAGGGCTAAAGCCACAGTCAGTGTGTTCTCTTTGTGAAGGTTTCTCATAGCTCCACCTGTGATTCTGACTTGGACTAGGCCTTCAAGGGGTCAACTACGTATGTCACCAGAGAAAGTGGTAGGTCACCTTTGGTGTAGAGCTTGTTCAATGCACTGGGACATCGATAACTGGGTTGTGCAGTGTAATGGTTATCACTGTCTCTTTTTGCTGAAAGTGATCTCTGGTGAGATGCTACGATATGGTCAGGGGACTGATCAGGGTTAGTCTGACATGACTTTGTCTGGTTCAGCATTGCTACAGTGAATTGAAGTTAGTCAACCTTCAAAGCCAGTTTATTACGCTGGGCTACAAGCCTGTAATTAGGAAAAGTTCCAAGGCTATGGACAGAGGCAGGAAGAGGTGGAGAGACTAGATGTGATGAAGAGAAATCATGGGTCATTGACCATGCTCTTTCACACCGACTAGGTACTTTAATAGCTTCCTCAAGAGAGATAACACTGAACTCCTATAGATTAGCTTGTAGCACAGAGTCAAGTCCAGCAATGAATTGTCTCCAAATGTCTCCTTTGACAGCAGTCACTCCACTGTGCACAAGACGGGTTAACTCTGCAGCATACGCTTCCAACGGCTCATGGCGACTATCTCAATAGTTGAAAGCAGCTCCTGCCAACCTGGATGGAAGTACTTTGGCAAGCTGAGCTTTATCCATACCTGAGTTCTCACAGCACACTTGGAATTGTCTGGCCCACTGAGAGAAAATTCGGTTGCCCTCTCCAGTGAAACTGTGTGGCAAAACAGCTTTAGGTGTACAGTAGGGGTTGTCTATGGAAGCAAATCTGTCTCATCAGCCCATTTTTCTGCTTTTGAATTTAAATCTTCAGATTTCAAAATTGCTCAAATTCGGTAGATGAAGTACAGATACCAAAATACAAGTTACAAAAAATTCAGATACACATCCGGGACACCAAGGTTGAGCAATCGATTCATTTTGATTTTCTCTTTCACCTTAAGTTAGATTAGAAAACGTGTTCTATTCAAGAGCAGTTATATTCAGATGCATAATTTCGAAGCAAAATATTCAGAGGTGTAAATCTGAAGACTTAAATTCAAAAGCAGAAAAATTCAGATGCATAATTTAAGTGCAAAAAAAATCAGTGCTACAAATTCAAAGGTGGTAATACTTCAAAGTCTGATGAGACAGATTTGCTTCCATAGTTGTCACTGTGTACTCAGCCATGTCCAAAATATCCTGATTTCAACGCGAAACCCTTATTTCTGCGTTGTACTGCTTCAGTCCAACAAAGCATTTTGCCTTTAGGACATTTATAAAGTCTACCAACAGATTTTGTCTAAGAACTGACGAGGTAAGTGCCGCTACACAAGACTGGGCACATGAAGTCCTCATATGTTGTTTCACAGGATTTAGTCACAGAAATAGAGCTGAAGAAGACTTTCGCGCAGTTCCTACATTCGTCCACAAGGTGTCGCCGGAGGATCCGACGAATGACTCAACAACTAACCGTGGTGTTAATCACTACAATTTAGGCAGCACACTCCACCTTACACGGCCCAAAACACAGTAAAAGCTGAACAACAGCGCTAAGAAAACATAAAACTCACACAAGATGACTAAAATAATGGCCAAGAATTATTATAGAAAGAATAGTCCGTGTAAAAACAGTTTGCAGTCCACGGAACAGAAAACTCTAGTAAAATGTCCACCGCTGAAAAGCCTGGCGTAGGTCGCCCATTCCAGAACATTTCATTTCTCCAAGATAAAGGTCTTGTTATTTTTCATAATAAACGCTTTATTGAATCTGTTTTAATTATTAACATTAATTATTTCAATAATAATGATGTTTGATGTATAATTTGTGCATACAATATTAAATAAATGATTTCCAACCCACACATTATTGACTGTCTTCCTTGATTCATACAATGAACCTGAATGAACATGAAATAATTAAGTCTAATTTTCAGATTTTTAGTAATTCTATTAATAATGTTAAAACAGGAACAGAACAGAAATTATATTTGTGTTTAATATGAAATATCAGTAAAACAACACTGTTTTTATGTCTGTCCCAATATTTTAGTCAATTCTGTTACTTCTGTTTTAAAACCACAAAAATAAATAAACATTCATTCATTCATTATCTGTAAGTGCTGATCCAGTTCAGGGTCGCAGAGGGTCCAGAGCCTACCTGGAATCATTGGGCGCAAGACGGGAATACACCCTGGAGGGGGCACCAGTCCTTCACAGGGCAACACACACATTCACTCACACACTCACACCTACGGACACTCTTATGTCGCCAATCCACCTACCAACGTGTGTTTTTGGACTGTGGGAGGAAACCAGAGCACCCGGAGGCAACCCACACGGACACGGGGAGAACACACCAACACCTCACACTTTACCACCCTAATGAATGAATGAATGAATGAATGAATGAAATTTTACCAGCACCAAGTGATGTCACTTACTTTGGTTAGAAAACCTCTGAATGTCAGTGTCATTCTTCCATTTTCAATATTTTGTACAAAATGCTGAGGTCAATGGTAGATAAATTATTTGTCAACTCTGTTATTGTGATATTACAGTATTGTTTCAGTTTCAACAAAATGATAAACTGAGGACAATCCATGAAATGTTTTCAGAAGAGCACTGTAATCGCTGGTTTGAGTTTAGCACATGAAATTAAAGCACAACATGGTGAAAAATGTCAATATATGGTTTAGGTTGTTTAACAATAACAGAGTTGACAATGAGTAACAGGTAAATATTCCCAATTATATTTAAATTAAATATTTTGCATTATTTTAAATTTATTACAGGTTTTCAACTTTGATGTATGTATGTTTTTGGTGTACCATTCCAGGTTAAGGAAACAGAATAATTTCTGTTCTCTGGGAGATGCTTACCATGCAACGAGGGCAGAACATTTTAAATAAATAAATGAATAAATAAATAAATATGTGGCCCAAAATGAGAAATGCAGGGCAGATTAGCAGTGGCAAATTTGAGCGTGGTCCCTGAAGGGGCAGCATGAAGACTACAAATGTGTTGGGTCTGTAGCCATAGACTAATTAGTTGGATCCTGTCTAATGTGCTTGTCTATGGTCTGGATTCACACGAATTAGCTACAAAATGTTGCCATGTATATTCTGAGATTAGGGCGTCACAGTGGCGCAGCAGGTAGTGTCACAATCACACAGCTCCAGGAGGTTGTGGGTTCGATTCCCGCTCCAGGTGACTGTCTGTGAGGAGTTTGGTGTGTTCTCCCCGTGTCCGCGTGGATTTCATCCGGGTGCTCCGAATTCCTCCCACAGTCCAAAAACACATATTGGTAGGTGGATTGGTGACTCCAAAGTGTCCGTAGGTGTGAGTGAATGTGTCTGTGTTGCCCTGTGAAGGACTGGTGCCCCCTCCAGGGTGTATTCCCGCCTTGCGCCCAATGATTCCAGGTAGGCTCTGGACCCACCGACTTGGATAAGCGGAAAACCTGTAATAAATTTAAAATAATGCAAAATATTTAATTTAAATGTAATTGGGAATATTTACCTGTTACTCATTGTCAACTCTGTTATTGTTAAACAACCTAAACCATATATTGACATTTTTCTTCATGTTGTGCTTTAATTTCATGTGCTAAACTCAAACCAGCGACTGCAGTGTACATCTGAATACAACATTTCATGGATTGTCCTCAGATTATCATCTAAAACAATACTAAAACAACTGAAACTATACTGCAATATCACAATAACAAAGTTGACAAATAATTAATCTACTATTGACACATCCTCAGCATTTTGTACAAAATGATATATGACATACTTCACTGACTTTCAGAGCTTTTCTAACCAAAGTAAGCGACATCACTGGGTGCTGGTAAAATTTCATTCATTCATTCATTCATTCATTCATTTATTAGGGTGGCAAAGTGTGAGGAGTTGGTGTGTTCTCCCCTTGTCCGTGTGGGTTGCCTCCGGGTGCTCTGGTTTCCTCCCACAGTCCAAAAACACATATTGGTAGGTGGATTGGTGACTCCAAAGTGTCCGTAGGTGTGAGTGTGTCTGTGTTGCCCTGTGAAGGAATGGCGCCCCCTCCAGGGTGTATTCCCGCCTTGCGCCCAATGATTCCAGGTAGGCTCTGGACCCACCGACTTGGATAAGCGGTTACAGATAATGAATGAATGAATATTCTGAGATTATTAATACTTAAGGCACATTCTGTTGTCATCTGAAAATATTTCATTCAGACGGAATGGAAAAACTTTTAACTATAGGTGGTCAACTCTGTCATTCACATTAACTCTTTTACTATCAGTGTCAGCTCTGTTTATTTGGGGTTTTGCTTTAAAAAGAAAAAAGATAATTAGATATATTTTATTGTTACCAAGTTGATCAGAAGCTGTGTCACAATTACATTTCTTAACACATTACATTTCAAAGCATATCTTTCACTTTTAAAGCTATTTTTAGAGAACATTGTTTTTAATGAAAAATGTGAATAAATAAATACAGAGACAAAAGCTCTCTCAGGGAAGACAGGGTTTTAAAATGTATAAAATATGTTGACTGTAAATTTCACCCAATTTGTCTGTAACAGAGTTGACTGATTTTTCTGTTAGTACCTTGTTTTTCAGAATAAAGGTTTTAAATGTACAATTTTAAAATCAATTTAAAGTGTGTTCTCTGAAAATAAAAAAGGTTTCATGAAAAAGATTGTTGTTCACCCTCAACATCTGACTGGGTTGTAGGTTGCAGTCTGGCTGGGACTGACAGGGTCAGACTTCATCATTTCCGTGTGTGTACGGCTTGTGACAGAAAAGATATTACAGAAATAAATCTTCCCAGAGGACCTCTAATGAAGGTCTAGTTTTATGAACCTGAGCATTTTCAATCCCTCAAAATTCTACTGTTTTTTTTTCTGATCCTGTGCCTTTAAGACTGCCGGGAGTATAAGGATGACACTGTGATACTGCAAACAGAACTAAGACTTAGACTCAATAGACTTAAAGAATGAACAGTAAAGTTTTCACTCACCCTAAGAGTCCTCCTTGCAGCTTTCCTGTTTTCCTCTTATTTCTCTGAACTGGACTGATTTGAATCGTGTATTGACTGTATTATACCACACCTTGTAAATGTACTTTATTCTGAGTGGCCACTCTGCATTGCAAATGTGCAAATATGTTTTGTACAATGTACAACCCATCCATGGCAGTGAACACACACACACACACACACACACACAGTGTCAGAGAGAGAGATAGACACTAGTGAGCTATGGGGTAGTGAACACACACAGCAATCCTTGGCACTTACGAAGCAGTTGGAGTTGCCTTGCTCAAGGGCAATGCTACTCTGGACTGAGAGAAGAGGACATTGCTGTTCCTTCACTCCTACTGCCTCCAATTTCCCTGACAGCCGTGGGAACTGAAACAGTGACCTTCTAGTCCTAACCCTGTAAAACCCAAAAATAGCAAAAAAAAAAATAAAAATGTTTTCACCTCCTTTTGAAGTTAAAGAAATTGAAGGGTTCCCTAATTTTTAACGTTTTACTAAGTTTTTAAATATAAAGAACAACAAAGGGTTGATTTGCACTGAGGACTGCTTACAAAGGTCTATAACAGTAAATATCATAATTAATAGTCATACAGCGGTCATACAATATACAAATATAAATCTATATTTGATGGGCAAAAAAAAAAAAAAAACCCAGAATGAAGACTTTGTGCAGACACAGTAAGCACTGGCTGAACCCAGATCAGTGGGAGATGATGGCAATAGCCACTTGTGTTCATGTGTTCAGTGGTTCTCCAAAAAACATTTCCTTTAAAAAAAAAATACCATAGATTTACACCACACTTATTGCAGAGGGTATTGGTCTAACATTTATTGCTGTGTCTGCAGCGTCCTCTCTTTATTTATTTTATTTTATTTATTTATTTTCTTTTATTGTATAATTTTAAATTGTTTTAATCATTTTTAATAATTTCCTCATTTTACTCTTTTTATGTAATTTTTTATTGGACTTTTATGATTTTATTATGGCTTTTAATTTAATTTAATTTAGTTTTTTTTCTGTAAAGCACTTTGAATTGCTTCTGTATGAAATGTGCTCAGTAAATAAACTTACCTTGCCTTGCCTCTCTTTGTTTTTACAGGGAAATGTGTGATCATGTTGTTGCGTACAGCCACTGGTGGTACACATCCTCCTCAGAGCAGTCACTGTCTCTGTGCTATTACTGTCATGGATGTCAAAGGGCTCCGTGATGTAACTGGCACTACTGGTGGCGTGTGGACCAGTCCGCGGACTAGTGAAACCCTGTCCAGTGATATCTGTCCCGGGGCATAGTCCGATGAGTTGTTTGGCTTGGTTTGGTTGCCTCAATGTCCTTACCACCATCAGCTGTGCAATCAATGGGTGTCTGATTCTGTCCTCCACTGAAGCTGCATCCTCATCCACCTCTTCATCACTTGATTCCCTGGTGTCTGATTCCATTTCAAAGTCACTCTCTCTGGTTTGGACAGCTTCAATGAGGTCTTTCACAATGTAAACAGGTTTCCTTGCTCTTAGCTTTCTGGAATGGAAATAATAGTGGGAGGAGTTAGAGAATGATAAAGTCTGAATAATTTCAATGCAAATTAATGCTTATTATGTGATACATAATTCACTTAAGTCACTCAGAATTTTGTGACCTCTTAAATCAACAGAGTCCAGAACAATGCACTATATTTATAACCCCCCAGACTATTCACACAAGCAAGCAAAGCCCAGACAAACAGCTGTATGTGTATTTTTACAGATAAAATACAGATAATAGATTCAAACACTGCTACTAGAGGAGCTTGAAGTACAACAATAAATCATGTTTTCATTCAGGATTACTCAATTCTGTTATAAACAGATACAAAAAACATTTAGAAAGTGCAGTTATTTAGTCAAACACATCATATTTCTTGTAGTAATAGGTAAGTATTTCACAATATGTGAACATTTGAGAAGTGCTATGTCCCCATACATTTTGGAAGGTCCATGTACCATTTTGACTACCCTTCCTGCAACTACAACAAACTACAACAAAGACATAACAAGCTGAAAATCTAAGTTGGTGCATGCATTCAACAATAGTTTAGTAATTACATGTTCTAGACATTCTAATAATCGCAAAAAGAAAAGAAAAAAGAATTCAGAATTTTACTTACTTCAGTGCTGAGATTTCCACTTCAGTGAAAGAGAGAGATCCAGGAAAGTTCACAAGTTGTATGATTTTATGGCCTGATGGTCAGACCTATTTACTCATTTACCATCCAATGGCATTGCAAGGCTAAACAATAAGAACGAATGACTATGTAAATATGGTCTTACAAAAAAAAATATATTTGCAGGTTTGGTTTTGATACAGCTAAAAATGATGTTGTAATTGTGCAACAGTGGCCTGTGTTCTTATTCATCTCATTTACTGTGTGTCATTATAAAAGCTCAGCACAAGTAATATTTGAACATATACAAGTAATTATAACAACTATAAGGTAACACATAAGCTTCCATAAATTCATTGCATGGACTGAGAAGTGAATGAGTACTGGGTAACCCTGTCTACATGTTAGGGAAGAGCATACTGAATTACCTCCACTCAGAACCCTTTTCCTCTCTGTTCAAAAGACACCCATCTCTATCAGTTGTTCAGAGCTCAGTTCCTTCTTCAAATTTGGACCATTCTGTATGTATTCCTAGAACATCTGCTGACTTTTATCCAATATGTTTACATGTGTTCAGTACATAGTGTAATCACTCAGCAGCAGCAGTAGATCGGTGGATGCTCTAGGTTTACAGAGGTGGTATCACCAGCTCCAGACTGTTCTCTTAGGCTCTTTCTTCTCTGAAATGTTCCTACAGAATACAACCCTGTTTTCTGCAGACATATAGAAAGTAAAACCTAAATACAGCTAAAGGGAGAGACGTAGCAAAGAGCTCACATTCTTGCACTGTCAGTCTGATCTGTGTCTGTTGCTCAGTTAAGAAACTCTTTAAAATGTTTTAAAAAAATGAGGCAAATTGTTTGAACATTGGTCAATCCACTAAGCACTGCCAACATGGTTCAACCAAAGACACCCATCAGCCATGTTTTTGAGGATAGAGAAGTTGTATGGTAAACATTAGATTTCTCCAGCTTTGTCTTGTGGATATGAGGAAATATGCTGAAAGATTTGTTACAGCTTTTGTCACATCAGATACTCCTCAAAGGCCAGTTAGTGCAGCCACATTTATAAGCCTATCTGTCTTTATATATATAATATATATATATATGCTCACACTCAAGATGACTTGTAGTCATCTTATAGAATAAATATAGGATCCAACTAATTAGTCTATGGCTACAGACCCTATATGTATGATGTAACAAGACTGGGGTTTAGTTGGTCTTGATAATGAAAAACCACAAACATAAAATGTTCAAAAAGCAAATAAGATAATAGAAAAACACCAGATTATGCAAAGGTCTGATGCACCCAATACTTTTAATGCACCCAGATCATGTGTCTACATGCACGGAGAAAGCCTTTTCTGAGTTATACTCATAAGCGTAAACGGGTTTGCCCGTTTTCCAAATTGTACTGTTTGCCTAATTGTACTGGGATTTTAACTGGGACCGTGTGCTTTGGTCAGATGAGACCAAGATAGAGCTTTTTGGCAACAAAAAGCTAAGTGGGTCTCTAAGTGGGTCTGGCGTAACACCAAGGATGAGCATGCAGAAAAATACCACATGCCCACTGTTAAAAATGGGGGAGGATCAGTGATGCTGTGGGCCTGGGAACCTTGTAAGGATACATGGCATCAGGAACTTTTTGAAACATCAGGACAGTTTGAAATAGAATCTGGTGGCCTCTGCCTGAGGTGATGGGTCGTCACAAAATCAATCTCCTCTCATGGCCATCTCAGTCCCCAGACCTCAACCCAATAGAAAACCTGTGGGGTGAGCTGAAGAGGAGAGTGCATAGGAGAACCAGGACTCTGGACGATTTAGAGAGGTTGTGCAAAGAGGAATGTTTGAAGATCCCTCTTTCTGTATTCTCCCATCTTGTGAAGAGTTAGAAGATTAAATGCTGCCTTGTTGAGAAAAGGAGGTTGTACAAAGCACTAATACCAGGGGTGCCAAAAGTTATGGAGAACATTTGAATATTACTTAAGACAGTACAAAAAAAAGCATTCTTAGAAATGCTGGCCAACTGAAAAGTATGAGCATTTTCAGCACTCAGAGTCAGGACAGAGAATAAAGCTTATAACAGTATTTTTCTAGTATTTTGAAGTAAGGCCCTGCTGAGCCTGTGAACAGTGGAGTATAGTAGCCATTGTACATCGTGAGCTGGTCTCTATGTGAAGCTCTAATGGATTTGTGTATATTGTCCTGTGTATAATTTTAATGAATTGTGCTGATATTTCTGAAATTTGTGCTGAAAAATAAAATTGCCTAATGTGACAGTCCCTTTTCACCATTCTGTCCTTATTCTGCTTTTAAATATGATCCTTGCATTTATAAAGCAGGGTTAATTTGCCATATTTTACAGCAGTAAAACTTTTTTTACAAGGTAAGAATATGATTGAAATAATATTGAATTTCTTTTGATTTATTGTTAGAATTTCAATGTGGTTTCAGCATTAAATCAGGGTAGAATCAACATCAGACTGCAACGCTGATTCAAAGAAGTTCAATGTCAATGCAATGACTGATTGCTATCTGGGTATTTTACCTGAGATGCCAAGAAAAAAAACAAATACAAAGCCAGCACATTTCTCCCACGTGGTTCCACTCCTCATTGAGTTATTTATTTCAATATTATTCAGTACAGTATTTTTCCTCTGTTCAACATTTTTATTTATTCCTGACACCCACACCATGTCTGAGGAAATTTCTCACTATGAATTTGTTGCTGTTTGCAGCCTCTATAGAGTAGCAGAGGAGTTCATGTTCCTGTACTACTTCAGTTCAACAAAAACCATGTCAATCCGACTTCAGACCAATCAAAGCCATAGCGGTATGGATCCACACAAAGCACAGATACATTTCTGGAGAGGTTCTTAGGTGCATAGGCTACAGTGCAAAAGAATGCTGAACAAAACTATAACTGCAACACTTTTGTTTTTGCTCCCATTTTTAAATTTCACACAAAAGTTTTCATTTTCACACAAATGGTTTTTGTTCATATATTTGTAGAGTATATAAATAAAAACTAGATTTGCATTTTCTGAAGGAAATACAGTGTGAATTATATCTGAATTATACCTGCATTTTGATGGTCTTCTAGAGGTCCTGCTCAATTTAGAACAGGGGGAAATAGGGAAATTAAGTATACAGCGCAACAGATGGACTACACTTTGTAAGTGTAGAGTTACAAAGTGCACCTATACAGGCAGTGGAGCTGAGAGAATGGACAGGAAGTGTAGAAACAAGAGCAAAGACAAACTAGGCAAGCCTAGTTTAGCCGCACTGCCATTAGGAAAAAGCCATTAACCATTGTCACAAATGTTTTTCTGGCATTTCAAAAACAGGAAAGAAAATACATACCCTTGTCATTGAAAGGTCTGGAGAAGCTTTGGTGCTTCATATCAATGTCTTTGTTTACATGTGGTTTTTATTATATGATTGTTATTATATGATAACTTTATTATATGATTGTTATTATATGATAACTTCAGAAATGAAAAAAGTGGTGCAAAGTTATGTTTATAATATATAACATTTTGTTGATTTTAAGAACTACAATTACTTATTTTTCCAATGTATCGGGTTACAGTAAAACATGTTAAGATTAAAGTGGCTGTGCACAACTCTATGGAGCTTTATAAACACACTAACACCAGAAAATGTCTCCCCACCACAAAGATACACACTGACGCAAAATAAGACAAATTCAGCAGTCCTCCTCTCTCTGTGAGCTATAATACGTGTGTAAATGTTGCCGAGTTCTGAGCCGTCCTGCTGAGCCTGTGAACTAAACAACGCAGAGCCGAGGCTCTGCCTAACACGTGTGGTGTCCCGCCAAACAGCTTGACAGTGAGCTCTCTGTGAAATATGTCTGTAATGTGTGCCTGGTTCCTGTTTGTTTCCCCTCCTTGTGATCACGCTTCCCTCATATTCCTGTCATTTTATTCCAGGTGTTTCTTGTCTGAGTGGTCTATATAATTCCTGTGTCTGTGGTCCCTGGTGGTTGGCCATTTGTTGATCTTCTGTTTGTTCCATGTGTTTCAAATTCCTTGTGTTTTCTATGGGTATTCTAATCAGTGTTTGTGCCTCTGTGTGTGTTTGTGGAGTGGGAGTGAGAGAGAGACTGTGACTGTGTGTTGGGTGGGTAAGTGTTTGTCAGTAAGAGAGAAGAGGAGTGGTGTGTGCTGTGTTTGTGAAACTCAGTGGCAGTTTGTTACTGTGACCGTTAAGATTTGAATATGAACATTCAGTCCATTGACTGGGGATTTATTATTGTGTTTGGGCAAACTTATTAAAAACACCAAATCTGATTGACTCCAAAAGTACACAATCCACCTCTGAGAACCGAGAGGGCAGGGACTGTCACATGCCTGTTCAAGCCTACCTATAGGCCAATATTTCTTAGGGGTTTTGCCAAATTAATCTGTGACAAAATGTTCTTAGAGAATTTTGTTTAATTATGATCATACACAAAATAAGATGTAAAATGTCCTGTGCCAATACAAATGTTTATCATCTGATCAGCAACCAGCTTTACTTAACAACATCGGCTACTCATTGAGCCCAGCCCATGAGTACCTAAACCAGCCACTGTATCACTAGCTCTTCATAAGAGTCATCCTACATCTCTAATCTCATTAGCAACTAGCATGGTACTAAACCCTGGGACCTTTTCTCAACAGTCACAAAGCTCTTTAAATCTCCTGACAGTACCCCTGTCCCCTCTCCAGCACTCTGTAATGCACCTCTGTTTGCAAAATTGAACCCTTCCAATCTGGATTTTGACCTTTTCATAGTACTGAAACAGCTCTGGTTAAGGTTTTAAATGATTTCTGCAGATGCTGGCTCCCTCAGCATCCTCATACATCTGGACTTAAGTGCTGCATTTGACACAATTAACCTTTCCATCCTCCTATCTCTATTGTGTGAACTTGGTATTGCTGGCATTGCCTTGGATTGATTCTCATCCTACTTAACAGAGAGAAAAAAGTTTGTCACATTCTCCGACATACATCCGCCACTTCTGTGATTACACAAGGTGTCATGCAGGGATCGGTCCTTGGACCTCTCCTTTTCATTATCTACATTCTTCCTCTCAGGCATATACTGCATCACTTTAACATTGCCTTTCACTGTTACGCGGATGACACCGAGACCTACCTCAGTACCAACTCTTTCAATGACCAACTCATCACTTACTTTGAAAGCTGCCTATCTGGGATAAAATAAATTGGGTGTATCAAAATATTCTAAAGTTAAATGGTAATAAGATTGAGATCATCCTCATTGGCTCTAGATCAACGCTCAGTCATACTTTTGATGTTAATTTCTCCCTCCGTTATGGTCTGAAATCTGGGTGTCCTCCTTGATTCTACTCTTTCTTTCACAGCCCACATAAACTCAGGGGTAAGAACTGTATTATTTCGCTTATGTAACAACACTAAAATCAGGCAATATCTATCTCAGTCCGCTGCAGAAATCCTCATTCACACGTTCATTTCAAGTTGACTAGATTACTTTAACTCCTTACTGGCTGGCATCAGCTCCTCCTCTGTCTGTAAGCTTCAGATGGTACAAAACTCTGCTGCTCACCTTCTTACCTACACTAGTGTTCACAACCACATTACACCCATCCTTCAGCAATTTCACTGGATTCCTGTTAAATATCAGATCCATCCATCCATCCATCCATTATCTGTAACCGCTTATCCAATTTAGGGTCGCGGGGGGGCCAGAGCCTACCTGGAATCATTGGGCGCAAGGCGGGAATACACCCTGGAGGGGACGCCAGTCCTTCACAGGGCAACACAGACACACACACATTCACTCACACACTCACACCTACGGACACTTTCGAGTCGCCAATCCACCTGCAACATGTGTTTTTGGACTGTGGGAGGAAACCGGAGCACCTGGAGGAAAATATCAGATCCATTTCAAGATACTTTTACTTACTAACAAGGCTCTAAACAATATTGCACCTTCCTACCTGTCTTACCTACTTTCTTCCTCTTTCTCGCTCTCTCAGGTCTTCAACTGCTGCACTTCTTACTGTTCTGTCATCCAAACTCTGTGGTCTTGGTGATTGGGCTTTCTCTCGACTTGCTCCCCTGCTCTGGAATTCCCTATCAACTCTGGTCATCTTCTTCTCTTCCCATATTTAAATCTAATCTTAAGACTCACTTCTTTTCTCTTGCTTATGGAGACCTTTCAGCTGTTTTTGATAACTGCTTCACAACTGCTCTTAATTTTGGGCCCTTAATGCCAAACTGCACAAGCAGGGATGTGGTCAGTTTGGCTAAAAATCCTCTAACACCTACCTCCACCGGTCTTACATGTGCCTGCCACCCACGTTCCCTCACCTCAGCTGCCAGGTCTGCATACTTCAGCTTCTTCCTTTCGAATGCTTCATCTACTGCATCCTCAAATGAAGCAGTTAACTCTATGAAATAAACTACCCATTTACATCCACATTAGAGCACCTTGTCTGGCCTTAGTGTAGTTAACGCAATGCGCTCTGGCACATGCAGCTTTTTTCCTACATCCGCCAACATTTGCACAATTGCACATTTCTAATCTCGTGCTTCACCCTCATCTACCACCCTCATCATGTAGCCTGTGCACTTTCTCTAAAACATTCCCACTCAGGCACAAAGCATTTTGTTCAGTTTTATTACACTGATTATGTCTCCTTGTATACCAACCCTGTGAACTACTAACTTTACAAGCTGATAGAATATGCTTCAGCATGCCAGCCCCTGCACATAATCCACAATTAGGGTCTTCACCTACACACTGTCCAAGATTTTGCAGTGTTGAAAGGACGACTTAATATGACTTGCCTCCATCGCCCTTAACTCTTGCAAGAAAAACATACACCTCTCTAGATTGTCCCATTGAAGCTACCGGCCTTGTTTTCCCTGTGATGCTACTGTTGCACACCATGCCTCTTTCTCCTGCTTGCAAATAAAACTAGTCATCATTTGCCTTCTCTCTGGTGATGTGGCCTTACTAAAAGCTTTCCACGAATCACCTGACCCAAGGCCTGCACTTCCGCATTGTACTTGGCCAATCACATTCCTTAGTTCTAATGAGCTCTTGACTAGCTGCATGGCCAGTTTTGGATTTCACTTCCTTCCTTCCTTTTTTGATTGGCCCTGCTGCTTTTATCACTGCATCTTTCGATCCTGACAAAATCATCTCACGACTCACCTTTGCACATTTATTTTCCTCAACTAAACTTGTGAGTGGTAGATCCTGTACCACTCTCCCATACCATGCTATCCATCATTTCATCCATCCATCCATTATTCACTGCTTATCCAGGTCTAGTTCACAGGTGAAGCAGTCCAAGTAAAGAAACCCAGACCTTCCTCTTCATAGCCCCTTCTTCCAGTTCTTCCGGGGGGATATGTAGTCAAGAAATGTAGTCTCTCCAGCATGTTCTGGGTCTTCTCCAGGGTCTCCTCCCCATTGGACATGCCTAGAACACTACCCAAAGCTCATGACCATAGGTGAGGGTTGGGGGTAGATTGGACGGTAAATTGAGAGCTTTGCTTTTCTGCTCAGCTGTCTCTTCACTACAATGGACTGGTACAGAGCTCGCATTACTGCTGATGCTGCACCTTTCTGCCTGTCAATATCTCTCTCCATTTTTCCCTCACTTGTGAACAAGACCCTGAGATACTTGGCCTATTCTAGGGTATCCTGATGCCAGGTGTACTTATGGACACCCTTATGCTCGAACATGGTGTTTTTTATGGATAAACTGTGACGGGCACAGGAATCCAACAACTGAACACCACTTGGGTTCAGATGAGGGGGGCTGTCTCTCCCAATCATGCCCCTACAGTTGTCACTGTCATTGCCCACATGAGCGTTGAAGTCCCCCAGCAGAACCATGGAGTCCCCAGAATGAGTACTCCAGACCCTTTCAAGGAGATTGGTTCCAGAGCCCAGTCAAGGTGAGCCCAACTATATCTAACAAGTACCTCTCAACCTCACTCACTAGTTCAGGCTCCTTTCAAACCAGAGAGGTTACATTAAATTTTCCAAGAGCCAGTTTCAGTAACCGAGGGTCAGAAAGCCAGGGTCCCCGCCCTTGGCTGCCACACGATCCTCAGCACATTGGACCAAGATTACTACCTCTCCCACAGGTGGTGGGCCCATTGGAGAGTGGACCCATGTTACTCCTTCAGGCTCCTACCATATTTATGTTTTTCCTGTGACCTAAGGTAAACAAATGGTCATTTTTTACATTAGAGACTGTGACGTTGTGGGTAGGTGAGTGTGAGACTGTGACTGTGTGTTCGGTGGGTGAGCATGTGTGTGAGACTGTGACTATGTGTTGGGTGGGTGTGTGTTTTTCAGTGAGATAGAAGAAGGGTGGTGTGTGCTGTGTCTGTGAGACTCAGTGGCAGTTTGTGACTGAAACATCTTCGATAGGAGTTAAGATTTGAATATGAACATTTCGTCCATTGATTCCTGTGGGGGATTTTTCAATTATCCCAGGCAAATTTATTAACAACAAGTCCAAAGTACACAGCACACCTCTCAGATCTGAGAGGGCAGGGAGTGTCAAAGGCCTGTTCATGTTTACAAATATGTCTGCCAATTTCTCTTAGGGTATTTGCCAAACTAATGTGTGGCAAAGAATGTTCTGAGAGACTACATATACGTTGTTTTTTTTTATTGCTTATCTAAGAGCAGTGTTAACTCCCTTTCAGAAAACTCATATGAATATCACTATCAAGCCTAAAATGAGCCATTTCACAACACTTGCCAAAAGATATCCTCCATTTTTAACATGATTAAACCTTTATATCCCTGTTGTAGGTGCGTTTCCTTGAGCAACAGAACAAGATGCTTGAGACAAAATGGAGTGTCCTCCAGGAACAGTCCACAACCCGTTCCAACATTGACACAATATTTGAGGCCTACATTGCCAACCTTCACAAACAGTCGGATGGCCTTGGAAATTAGAAGATCAAGCTGGAGGGAAGAACATGCAGGTTCATGAGTCACTTGTCCTGTACAATTCCAGAGTTTACGAAACCGTGCCCGACAGACTTACATATTCCAAGAGTCATATTTTTAAAATGTGTATAACCTTTCAGGTATGAGAATGAAATCAACAAGCGTGCCACTGTGGAGAATGAATTTGTCCTGCTGAAGAAGATAAGAGGTTTGAATATTCTCTCAACAAACTAAAACTTTGTTCCAGAGCTTGTAAATGTTTTCTGCCTCTCAGGTTAAACCAGCATGGTCAACCCTCCTAATTCTCTAATAGGATCTCTAAGAAGAAGGTAAAGAAACAGCTTCTGAGGACAAGAAACAATGTTCTCTGCTGTAGTGGAGTCAGTGATTAATTTGTATTTTATTAATAATTCATTATTTCATTCATTTTGTTAAGCTCCATGGTTGGGAGTCATTAAGTAATATGTAGTGTCTTTACCTGTTCAGTCTCAGCTTGGACAAGTAGGCCATCATGCTGAGTGACATTACAGAATTGATTATTATTAATGAATCATTATACTCATTGACCCGCTGTAGGTTCTTGGCTCTGAAACTGAATCTGACCCAAAATTAAAAATTCCATACAAGAAATAACCAAGAACAGGTTTCATCATATAACTGGTTTATTAAATGTAATATAAAATGAACATTGATTATACGTTCATATAATGAAATGTAATACAGCGTTTCATGAGGTAGGAGGGAGATTAATATATGAGAGAATTTTTTTAGGATAACTACCCTGAACTCTAAAAACTATAAACTAAACTATACTCTATACTATACTAATTCCCAGCAAAGCATGCAGCAGCAATCTCCTGAGTCATGAAGGAATTTAACCAGTGACCTTACGACGCCAGCAGAAGACTTCAAAGACGGCGGGTTTTCTGGCTGTGAAGGATGCAAAACTCTGCATTAAGGATGAGGAGGAGGCCCTGCAGAAAACCAAGCAGGATATGGCCCTGCAAGTGCAGGAATACCAGGAACTAAAGAATGTCAAACTGGACCTTGCATGAGCGTGACAGTGTGAGCAGCAGCAGCGGTGGTGGTGGTGGAAAGTTAAATATGTATCCATACTGTTCCTTGGTTAATCTCCAAAGATTCTGAAAGTACAACTAAACTCTTCCTTTGTGTGTTGTTTTGCAGGTGGTGGATTTGGTTATAGCGGTGGTGCTGGATTTGGTTCTGGAAGTGGATTTGGTGTTGGGGATTATGTCGGATTCAATGGAGGCTCCAGCCTCAGCATGTCTGGAGGTGGATCCTCCTTCTCTCGTTCCTCCATGACATTTGGACGCCGCGTGTTCTAGGCACCTAAAGTAATTCCAAACCCCTCATACCCAACTCTCAGCTCCAACCTGTATTGAATTACCTCCACTCAGAACATTTTTCCTATCTGTCCAAAAGCCTCCCTCTATCAGTTGTTCACAACTCATTTACTTTTTCAAATTTGGACCATTCTGTATGTATTCCTAGAATGTGACCTTTATTCAATAACTTTACACGTGTTCAGCACATAGTGTAACCACTCAGTGCAGCAGAAGCTCAGTGGATCCTCTAGGTTACAGAGATGGTATCACCAGCTCCAGACTGTTCTCTTAGGCTTTGGCTCTTTCTTTGAAATGTTCCTACAGAGTACAACCTTGTTTTTTTGCAGACATAAAAAAGTAAAACCAAATACAGCTTAAGGGAGAGACATAGCAAAGAGCTCACAGTATTGCACTGTCAGCCTGATCTGTGTCTGTTGCTCAGTGTTAAGAAGTGCTTTAAAATTTTCAAAAAGTGAAACAAATTTTTAGAACATTGGTCAATCCACTAAGCACTGCAAACAGTTTGCTGCATTTTTTAAAAATGCACTGTGGTGCAAACAAAGACACATCAGCCATGTTTTTGAGGATAGAGAAGTTGTATGTTAAGCATTAGATTTCTCTAGCTTTCTCTTGTGGATAAGAGGAACTATGCAGAAAGATTTGTTACAGTTATTGTTACATCAGATACTCCTTAAAGGCCAGATAGTGCAGCCACATTTGTGCAATGTGATCGACCATACCACTGCAAAACTGAATAAATGTGGATTCTATACATCTAAATTCTTCTTCTAATTTTTTCTATTGCCTGTGCTCATATATCCAAGTTTTTGCATGTTTTACTCATTTTCTTGACATATATATATATATATATATATATACAGTATATGTTCACACAAATGATGAAATGCATTCTGTCCTTAGTGATCTTTATTTAGACTTCAGCTTAAATCTTCAAGTCCCTCTTGAACATATAAAGTGCAAAACATTTACCAAATAATGAAGCCTACATTTTAATAAAAATTTCTCAGTCTTATGAAATATACATGGCAACACCCTTCACATTGTGTACCACACCAGCGGTGGAACTGATCCTGAGTGTATTAGTTGCAGTGAAATGTGGGCACCACATGGACAGAAAGTAGGTGCAGATTTCACATGGTCATCAGGTGTGAAGAAGGTCATTTGCATTAAGAGTTGATTGACCTTCACCTTCCCTCACACTTTCTTTGGACTGCACAAGAGCTGCAGGTTTCTACTGAGGCCATTTCTCCTTATAGTATTTCTCTTACCCTTTCTGTCTGATGTGAAGGGCGGTACTTGCTCAGGTGAGGTTGGGGGGAGGATGTGCTTGAGGCTGAGTGCTGGAGGGTCAGGAGACTCCCTGATTCTGAGCTCTATAAAAGCCATCCTCCTCTACAGAGAACGCACTTGTCTGTGGGATTCTGAGGGATTTCAGTTTCCTTTTAGTGAGCTCACCTGCTCCGATCCTCTCTGCTCTTTCTCTGTCTCCAGCCTCCCCTCAAAGCAACAATGACAAGAAGAGGTCGTGGATCCAGCGGCTTCAGCAGCACTGGTGGTGTCTTTGTCTCTGGTGAAAGTGGTAGCAGCAGAAATTGCTTCTCCAGCTTATCAGCTACTGCTCCAAACAGTAATATCAGGGTCAGCTCTTGTTTCGGTGGTGTTGGTGGATTCAGTGGGGTCAGCTTGCCTGGAGGTATTGCAAGAGGAAGCTTTGCCAGTGGTGCTGGGTACAGTGGTGGAGGTGGTTTTGGCAGCCAATACTCAACTGGAGGTTTTGGAGGTGGTTTTGGCAGACGCTTTGGAGCTGGAAGTGTTGGAGGTGGTCTTGCCAGCCGCTTCGGAGTTGGAGGTTTTGGAGGTGCAGGTGGTTTTGGCAACCGCTTTGGAGCTGGAGCTGGTTTTGGCAACCGATTCGGAGCTGCAGGTGGTGGCGGTGGCTTTGGCGGTGGCTTTGGTGGTGGCTTTGGCGGTGGCTTTGGCGGTGGTGCTGGCGGACTCAACATCATGCCTATCACAGCTGTTACTGTTGACAAAAGCCTTCTTCAACCCCTCCACCTGGAGATCGACCCCAACATCCAGGTTGTGCGCACACAAGAGAAAGAGCAGATCAAGACCCTCAACAACCGCTTCGCATCCTTCATTGACAAGGTGAGTTTTTGTCTCTCTTGAGTCATTGAATGTGTATGACAAAGAACACCACATTCAGATATATCTGAATAACTGTAGTGCAGTGGTGTCCAGTTTAAGCCTAAACTGAGCAGAGGCCTGTTCTGAAGCCTTCAATCTCTATGAGAGCTGTGTGTGTGTGTGTGAGAGAGAGAGAGAGAGAGAGAGAGAGAGAGAGAGAGAGAGAGAGAGTAGTATCGCATACTATCAGCTTCATGGAGGCAAATAATGCAAACCTTTGAAATTTTCAGTATTTCTTTGAGTAGGGAGTGGCCATGGAACATATGAGTAACATAGCCTGAAAACCACTGTACACAGTCAATAGTGTTGTTTGGTCTTGGGAGAACTAAACCACATCCTATTCATTAAATGCTTTTCACAGTATGGTGCTGGACAAGGTTTCTACAGTACAGACAATGCCATTCATATTCATACAGTTGTAGTCAAAACAGCAAAGAGGTGAAGCTTAAGCTTGAGCGTTTATACCTTTGCGTTTTTGTTTGCATCGCTTTGCAATTACACCTCCACACGACTAGGGCTGAATATCAAACATCTTCCTCTACTCTATGTAGTAAACAATGCAGTGGTGCAGTAGAATTACTTTTATAAATCTTTAAAGTGCACTATTTAGTGAGGAGGTCGTTGTATGGGATAGAGCATTGTTCACCTGAGATGCCATAAAAGATCAAACTGGCACGTTTTTTGCCACGTGGTCCTGCTCCTGATTGAGTTCTTTATTTTCCAGGGACATCTATATTTTTCCACTGTTCCACATTTTTATTTATCCCTCCCACACCATGTCTGAGGAAATTTCTCACTATGAATTTGCTGCTGTCTGCGGTCTCTACAGAGTGAAGAAGAGGAGTTCATGTTCTTGTATAACTTTGGTTCAACATAAACAATGTCCTTCTGAATATTGACCAATCACAATCTTGCGATCTGAGTCGACGCCTAGTTTCTGGAGAGGTGCTCATCAGGCTATGGCAAAGGGTTCGTGTTGACACTTTGCCTACTGCGCAGGTTTGACTCAGAAGTATAAATAAAAACTAGATTTGCATTTTCTGAAGGGAATACATAATCCTCAAAAAGAGCTGAATGTGTGTGTGTGTGTGTGTGTTTGTGTGTGTCTGTTACTATGCATATGAGTGTGTAACTGTGTGTGACTCTGAGTGTGCGTGTGATTTTGTGTGGATGCGTGTGTGATTTTGTCAACGTATGTGATCATACATAACATAATGACCACATCCTTTATTTTACACCCATTGTCCACTCTCTCAACTCGTAGCACGTTGTAGTTCTACAATTACAGACTGTAGTTCATCATTGCTCTGCATACTTTGCTTGCCCCCTTTCACCCTGTTCTTCAATGGTCAGGACCTCCTCAGAGCCAGTTTTTGAAGTTTTTGTGCCCTGTGTTGCACTCTGTTAGACACTCCTCCCTCGTTGGTCCACCTTGTAGATGTTAATTCAGAGACAGTAGCTAATCTGTTGAGACACAGTTTGTGTTGGTCATCCTCTGATTGGTGGCTATTCTCAGTCTAGCAGTGACACTGAGGGGTTAAAAAACTACAGCATTACTGCTGTGTCTGATCCACTCGTACCAGCACAACACACTAACACACCACCACTACGTCAGTGTCACTGTAGCACTAAAAATTATCCACCATGAAAATAATACCTGCATTGTGGTGGTCCTCTGGGGGTCCTGACCATTGGGGGAAACAAAGTATGCAGCGCAACAGGTGGACTACACTCTGTAATTTTAGAGTTACAAATGTGAACAGTGAAGCTGACAGAAGCTGGACAGTGAGTGTAGAAACAAGGAAGTGGTCATAATGTTATGGTGTATGTGTGTGTGTCTGTGACTGGGTTTGTGCCTCTGTATTTGTGTGCGTTTGTGGAGTGGGACGATGAGTGTGTGTGTGTGTGTGTGTGTGTGTGTGAGAGAGAGACTGTGACTGTGTGTTACTACATATATGTTGTTTTTATTGCTTGCCGTTTCACAACACTTGCCAAAAGATATCCTGCATTTTTAACATGATTAAACCTTTATATCCTTGTTGTAGGTACGTTTCCTAGAGCAACAGAACAAGATGCTTGAGACAAAATGGTGTCTCCTCCAGGATCAGACCACCAACCGCTCCAACATTGACACCATGTTTGAGGTCTACATCGCAAACCTGCGCAGACAGTTGGATGGCCTTGGAAATGAGAAGATCAAGCTGGAGGGAGAGCTGAAGAACATGCAGGGTCTAGTGGAGGACTTCAAGAACAAGTGAGTCACTTATGAGAGCTTCTGGACTTGTGCCTGACAGGCTTGCATATTCCATGAGGCAAATCTTTAAAATGGTTGTAACCTTTCAGGTACGAGGATGAAATCAACAAGCGTGCCACTGTGGAGAATGAATTTGTCCTGCTGAAGAAGGTAAGAGATTTGAATCTTCTCTCAAAGAACTAAAACTGTGAATGTAATCTGCCACTTAGGGTAACCCAGCATGGTCAACCCTTCTAATTCTCTAATAGGATGTTGACGGGGCTTATATGAGCAAGATCGAGCTTGAGGCTAAGGTTGAAGCCCTTCAAGATGAGATCAACTTCCTCAGAGCCATCTATGAGGAGGTGGGAAACTAATCTGACTACAAATCTTTCATCAAAGTAAGTTCTCAGGTATAATGCAATGATTCTTATTGGCATCTTATGTTTTTAGGAGCTGCATGAGCTTCAGGGACAGATCAAGGACACATCAGTCATTGTGGAGATGGACAACAGCCGCAGCCTGGACATGGACGCCATTGTAGCAGAGGTCCGCGCTCAGTATGAAGACATTGCAAACCGCAGCCGTGCTGAAGCCGAGTCATGGTACAAGCAGAAGGTAAAAACAGCTTCTCTAGACACTAGAGACACTAGACTCTACTATTGTAGAAACTGCCAACTTACATGTGTTTGGACTTGACCTGTTTTACCAGTTTGAGGAGATGCAGACATCTGCTGGTCAGTATGGAGATGACATTCGCAACACCAAGGCTGAGATTGTAGAGCTGAACCAAATGATCGCCAGATTCCACAATGAAATTGAGGCTGTCAAGGGACAGGTGAGCAGTTTCCAAACACAGATCTTCCAGTAGCCTTCATGAGGCGTTCAATATTTTTTTAGTTTCAGATGAAGTCCTTGAGTCTTCCAAATCAGTATTTAAGAACGCAGCTGACAGCAGAATGTGTTTTCTTGTTTCTGTGTCATTTTCATAGAGTGCCAACCTGGAGACTCAGATTGCAGAGGCAGAGCAGCGAGGAGACGTGGCTGTGAATGATGCCAAGCTCCACATTAAGCATCTGGAGGAGGCCCTGCAGAAAGCCAAGCAGGACATGGCCCTGCAAGTGCGGGAATACCAGGAGTTGATGAATGTCAAACTGGCCCTTGATATTGAGATCGCCACCTACAGGAAACTCCTGGAAGGAGAGGAATCCAGGTTAGACAATTTCATAATCAAGAGTATAATGTGACACAGGAATGAAGAGTTTATATGTAGATGGTCTTGGGCTCAAACTGAACCTGTATGTACCCATGCATAGGATTGCCACTGGTGGTGGAAATGCAACCATCCACATTCAGGAGAGCGTGAGCAGCAGCGGCGGTGGTGGTGGTGGTAAATTAAATATGTATCCTTACTGTTCCTTGTTTAATCTAAAAAGATTAAACAAGATTAATCAAAGATTCTAAAAGTACAACTAAATTCATTCTTTGTGTGTTGTTTTGCAGGTGGTGGATTTGGCTACGGTGGCGGTGCTGGTGGTGGATTTGGCTATGGTGGTGGTGCTGGTGGTGGATTTGGCGGTGGAAGTGGATTTGGCAGTGTTTCTGGAATTGGCGGTGGTTCTGGAATTGGCAGTGGTTCTGGATTTGGCGGTGCTTCTGGATATGGCCATGCTTCTAGATATGGCGGTGGCGTTGCTGGATTTGGTGCTAGCAGCTTCGGTGGAGGCACCAGCATCAGTGGGTCTGGAGGTAGAGTCTCCTTGTCTCGTTCCTCCATGACTTCCTCTACACACCACAAGTTCTAGGCACTCAAAGTGGGTGAGGAACTAAGCAGAAGATTTGTTACAGCTATTGTCACATCAGATACTCCTCAATGGCCAGATAGTGCAGCCACATTTGTGCAATGTGATTGACCATACCACTGCAAAATTGAATAAATAAAACCAACTGAATCAACCTGTCTTTTTATTTGCATATAAATATATATATGCGCTCACACTCATGATGATTTCATTCTCTCATCTTTATTAAGCCTTCAACATTTCAACTAAACTCCTTCAAGTCCTCTTACTCATAACTTTACAACATATATAAAAGTTAAATATATGTTCACTAAATATTAAGCCTACTTTTGTAGTAAAGTCCAAGCAAAAATATTAAATTTTATGATATAATAAGATGGAGGTTTAGTTGGCCTTGATAATGAAAAAACACAAACATAAAATATTGAGAAAACGTACAATATAATAGAAAAATACCAGAGTAAGCAAAGGTCTGATTACTTCTAATGCACCCAGATGCCACAGACACATTGCACATGCCGTCATATTCAGGTAAACTATGTCTCCACACATTGGTAGATTGGTTTATAATTTGTGAATTCAGCATTTTAAAGCCACACCTTTTGTGGCCTTGTGACAGCTACATGTGGACTCATCAACACCATGCTCAGGGTCGAGTGTTGGATTGTGGGGTGAAAAGTACCCCAGGTTTGGGCTGTAGAGTGGTGGAACGGTGTTCTTTGGAGTAAGTTTTCACTTTTCAATACCTCTAGCAAGAACTGGAGAGGCACTGTATTATTATCAGGAGCTTCTCACCCATCTGTAAATATATCCTTACAGAAATGTTCCAGTATTTCAGTAAAGCAGTGCCAGAAGAGCAGATACTGTTACTGCAGTAAAGAGCGACAGACTATTCCTTTTTATTCATTTTAGAGAAAACGGTGGCTGAAAAAAAAGTTTCTACAAAAAATACTGTACTATACTTTTCTTAAAGGCAGATTGAACACGTTCCATGGCGTCGTTATGGCGACCTAACACTGTGAGAACAAAAGAGATAAAGCAGAAAGGTGATAATAAAAGGCAAAAGTACAGGAGGAGCTCCAGTCAGCTGTGCATTATTTGTTAAATGGGTACTTTACATGAAACTCTTGTTGGGCAAACAGATAAATAGCAGCTTAGCGCTGTTCAAGGCAATTCCCATGGGACCATAAAACCTTCAGTGAGTCACCAGAGCCAACGGCCTCAGTTACCACTGCGTATCAAAACACAACTTTTATTTAGTGGTGGTTTCCTTTACAGGTCTGTGTTACTTTTCCAGTCACTTCTGAAAGAACATATTCCTGGTCATTTCCAGTGGTGGACAGTAACAAAGTGAATGTAATTCCTGTACTTCAGTACTTTTTTGTGTATATGTACTTTACTGAAGTATTTTCACTTTGGGCAACTTTTTACTTTAACTCCACTATGTTTCAGAGTAAAATATCTTACTTTTTACTCCACTACATTATGGAGTGACGTTTGGTTCATGTGTGAATAAAACTGATATGTGTCTGAACAAATCTCCCTGCTCCACACAGCTCTCCTCACGACACACAGCAGAACAGTTGCTAGGAGATAAACACGGTGAAAATGCTTTTCCTAAAGCTAAAGATACCAAAAGCTGACATTTTTTTATCAAGTGTTGATGTTAATTTGAGACTTTAAGTAATCACTTTCAGTCCTTATAACCATTATGAATAATCAAAAGGAATTGTACAGTTTAGTTTTTTACTGTATTTGAGTCATCAGTAACAAGTTTTCATTCATATACACGGTTTACAGATCTGTTGATGTAGCAAATCACTCACCGAGGCTCAGAGTTAGATGTAATTATAATCATAGACAAGATAAGATATAAAATATCCTGTGCCAATCCATTAGAGATTCACATAGGGCCCACCACACTCTCTTCCTACCATTCCTGATTCCTGTTGAATCCTACATGTCAACACTGCGGTTGCTGTGGCCATTCATGATCCAATCAACAACCAGCTATTCTTAACGACTACAGTTACTCATTGAGCCCAGCACATGAGTACCCAAACCAGCCACTGTATCACTAGCCCTTCACAGGGGTCATAAGGCAGGGACATCCTCTCGTTGGTGTTTCACTGAATTAAGCCCACGACACCTACAGAATGCTCTGCCAGACCCACCCACTTATACAGTCCTACCTTACCCTTTACCATCAACAACTGTAAATCCACACTGGCCTCCCTCGTGACTAAGGCTCTACCTAGCCCTACTGGCACCGTTAATGCAAGCTCAGGGTCACCAGTTCCATGTAAACTGTATGTGCTACATCACCAACAATCACAATAGCATTAATAATTAATAATAACCACTGACTAGACCTTTCAGCTATTTCTAATAACTCCTTCACAGCTGTCTTTAGTTTCTGGCCCCTAATGCCGAACTGCACAAGCAGGGATGTGGCAAACTTGGCTACAAATCCCCTAACACCTGTCTCTACCGATCTTACATGTGCCTGCCACCCACGATCCCTCACCTCAGCAGCCAAGTCCGCATACTTCAGCTTCTTCCTTTCAAATGCTTCATCTACTGCATCCTCATATGGAACCATTAACTCTATGAAATAAACTCTTCAGTACAGTAGGGATCATTTCTCCTTCCATTAATACATTTTCTTGCACAGACAAAGTTTTCCTTTGTCAAAAGTACTTAATACTCAGGAGACAGAGCTCAGTTTGGAGGGGCAGCACCTTGGGTCTATATAATAGTTGATGTAACATCATTCATTGCATCTTTGCCCATTTCTAATGTGTTCATCAGTGTCAGACTAATTAATGACATTCTATTAAAAGACTGGGGAACTAAGAGTGACACTTTCTTTTTATCTAAAATGTGTTAAGCATGAGCCTTGTTACAAAAATTATAATAGGACATCAGATCTATAATAAGTCATTATACTTTCATTTTCTATACTCTTCTGTACATTTCAAGGTAAATATTTTGTACTTTAACTCAAATGGAGATGTATAACAAGGACTTCTAATTTTACTGGAGTAATATTTTACCCTGATTATCTGTACATTTATTCAAGTACAGGGTTTGATTACTTTGTCCACCTCTGGTAAATTCTCAGTCAGAATAAACCCACAGGTTTTTTAATTTGTATTTTTGTTTTACTGACATAACTGAATCATAAGTTCTCAGATCATAAATTTAATGTACTGTTCATTGTCAGGTGTTTTAATTTGGGTGTAATATATTACATATGCACTCTACATGTCAATACCTTGCTGCCCCACACTTTGGAATTGCTTACCCTCTTCCATCCACTTTTCCTCCTCTCTTTTGGTCTCCAATCTCAGCTTAAATTAATTTGTTCACAGAATACATTCTTTTTTTCTAATTATTTTGTATCTTCAGTTGTAAAGTGTAGTTGGGTATGTGAATGTCGTTATATAATGTATTATAACACTGGCCTAAATGTAATCACACCCTAACAGAATCATTGAACTAGTGTAAAACCTTGTTTAAAAATGAATAAACTGTTAGTACAGGGAAACAGGAGAAACTCCATATTGATATTCCTCAGTTCAGAAGAAATGTTTGTTGATCACATCTCCACAAACCCCTTCACTGAGTTCCAGGGAGCTAACAATCATTTATCGATTTCTCTTAAATAGTGTGAATGAAAGAAGCATCACCTTTTTCTGTGCCCTACTAACAGCTAACTGCTGCCCCTAAGTGGCACTTCAATTTTCCTCCGCCCACCAGTGAAAACTCACGCATTATTAAAATATTAATATTTTTTATTTCTTTTTCTTATTTTATTTGATCTAATAATCCCTAAAAGACAGCACCTGTTCTCAAAGCAAATACCTTCTTAGCAAAGATTCTCATTACTCTTTAAATGTTTTGTCACTACTTTTGAAATGAGTTAAAAAGAAGATAATACAAATTCAGTTAAAATTACCCTTTTCAAAGAAATCATCTACTCAAGCAAAAGTAGGATTGCATCTCATTTCCTACCAAACTCAATGACTGAACATCCAAACAATTATGGTGAAGTTAAAACAGACACATCTTTTTATGTCAACGGACTGATGAGATTTCCATGCTTTACAACAGTTTCTCAGTCCAGTTCTGAGGGACTCTCATGTTCAAACAGCTTGGGACGCTGTAATCAAAGGCTCTATAACACTGAGCGTGTAAGGTCTAGGGCTGATCACTAATAAGAACTGCCTCAGCTGCATCGGCATCCTCAAGGTCCTGGCCGAAGTTATTCGGTGTAAAACACTTAATTGATCCATGAGCAAATATTTTCAAAAACAAATACACTGTGTGGCCAAATGTTTGTGGACACCTGTTTATTCAAGCTTTCCTCTGAAATCAAGTGTTTTAATTTGCAGTTTATCTGCCTTTGCTGAAGTAACTGCCTGTAATTTTCAAGAAGGCTGTGGACTGCTGTGCACATTTGATTGCATTCAGCCTGATAAAATGCAGTAAGGTCAGGTGCTCATGAGCCATATTTATTTCCGGACCTCAAACAGTTTACCAACTCATCCCAAAGGCAGTGCACTCTTCCACAGTGGGTACACATTACTGAGACTTGTCACAGGGCATGACCTTCTCTGCTCCAGAGAATTCCATTTCATTTATTATGATCTAAAGAGATGAGACTTTAGAGATGATCTAAAATACACAACAGAAACCAAGCTGTGCCCAAGTTGGGTGTAATCTTGCATCAGAAGAAAAAGGAAAGGAAAGAACATCTGAAAGAAGTGTATCTTTACATCATCATGCTGATACTGAATGACAAATCTGCATTTCATTTTCTCTTTATATTTATCATAAAAACAGAATATTACAGTACCACCCATGCAAAGCATGATACAAGAGTTGAACAACACAGTCATGCACCTTAAACCAATTCTTGGTTGTTGTTAACCTATAGCATCTGATTGGGTTTTAGGTTGCAGTCTGGCTGGGATTGACAGGGTCAAACGTCATGATCTCCATGTGTATAAGGCCTGTGACAGAAAAGAAAATTCAAGAAATAAATCTAAAGAGTAGTCCCAAGTCAAAGCTATATAAGATTTCTACAAGCTAGATTCACATTTCGAAACATCCTTCAACTACAGCTATAAAATGTAGTCTAATCTCAGCTCTCAGAATTCACAATCTTATGATTTGCCAAAAAAAAGCAGCCACCACAACAGTATTTGCTGTAACATAAGCCATATTATAAAGCTATTCTCTCATTGAATTTTCCCTAAGGACCACAAATGAAACTGCTCTGGTTTTATGAACCATTGTTGCATTTTCAACTTCTGTTAATCCCTCAGAAATCTACTGGCTGCTTTTTGATCCTGTGTCTTTAAGACTGCCGGGAGTATAAAGATGACACTATGATATTCTGAGTGATGTTAAAAGTGTTTGCCTCCTTCATGATTTCTAATTTTTTGTATGTGTTTCACTCTTAAATGTTTCAGATCATCAAACAAATTTAAATATTAGTCAAAGTCAATACAAGTCAACATAAAATGCAGTTTTTAAATGAAGGATTTTATTATTAAGGAAGAAAACATAACTGTGGTTTATCACACCTGAGTTGAATTTCTCTTGCCACGGCCAAGGCCTGATTACTGCCACATCTGTTCTCTATCAAGAAATCACTTAAATAAGACCTGCCTGACAAAGCGAAGTTGACCAAAAGCTAAATGTCATGCCAAGATCCAAAGAAATTCAGGAACAAATGAAATGTATCAGTCTGAAAAAGGTTTTAAACCATTTCTAAAGCTTTGAGACTCCAGCGAACCACAGTGAGATCCATCATCCACAAATGGCGAAAAACGTGGAACAGTGTTGAATCTTCCCAGGAGTGGCCGACCAAACCAAAAGAGTGCAGCGAAGACTCATCCAAGAGGTCACAAAAAAACCCCACAACAACATCCAAAGAACTGCAGGCCTCACTTGACTCAGTTAAGGTCAGTGTTCATGACTCCACCATAAGAAAAAAAACAAAAGTGCCAAGGCAAAAAAGAACATTAAGGTATTTTTACTAGAAAACATCTTGATGATCCCCAAGACCTGAATATATTCTGTGGACTGACAAGACAAAAGCTGAACTTTTGGAAAGTGTGTGTCCCATTACATTTGGCATAAAAGTAACACTGCATTTCAGAAAAAGAACATCATACCTACAGTAAAATATGGTGGTGGACCTGTGATGGCTTGGGGCTGTTTTGCTGCTTCAGGACCTGGAAGATTTACTGTGATAAATGGAACCATGAATTCTGCTGTCTACCAAAAAATCCTTATAGTGAATGTTTGGCCATCTGTTCGTGACCTCAAGCAGAAATGAACTTGGGTTCTGCAGCAGGGCAATGATCCAAAACACACCAACACGTCCACCACTGAATGGCTGAAGAAAAACAAAGTGAAGGCTTTGGAGTGGCCTAGTCAAAGTCCTGACCTGAATCCTACTGAGAAGCTGTGGCCTTAAAAAGGCAGTTCAGGCTCAAAAACCCTCCAGTGTGGCTGAATTACAACAATTCTGCAAAGAGGAGTGGGACAAAATTCTTCCACAGCCCTGTGAAAGACTTTCCCCAAACGCTTGATTGCAGTTGTTCCTGCTAAGGGTGGCCCAACCAGTTAAGTTTAGGAGGCAAACTTTTTTTTTCTCTCCCCTATAAAATATTTACATTTGTTTGATGATCAGAAATATGAGTGACAAACAATGAGTGACAAACATGCAAAAAAAAATAAGAAATCACTTTTTCACACCACTGTGTGTGTGTGTGTGTGTAATGAGTAACCATATCTACATGTTAGGGATGAGCATTTCTGTCCAGTTTGACCTGCAATTTTTCCACAGCATTTATTCATTAATAATCAATGTGTGTGTGTTTCCCTCACTCTTCCACTCGCTGATAGCCAGCTCCAGGGTCTCGAATGAGTCGTCGTAAGGTGGAGACTCTGGCTCGTTGTCAGGGTCATGATACTCGCTGAGGTAAGGCTGAGACAGTGCGTCTTTAGCTGTCAGTCTCACCTCGGGGTCCAGCATCAAAGTCTTCTCCAGAACATCCACAGCTGCACATGCAAAACACTTCACATCTGAGCTACAGAAGTCCTTGAAGTTCACAGGCACATTTCAGCCACTCCTTTCACTGCATGACTTCATCCAGCAACTAGAGGGGGTTACACCTTCATTCACTAACACCACATGATGTGCTGGTGCAGCGTAACTCAATGCCTGTTACTATGTAAACAAGTATGAATACTGAAAGATTATTTGCTACTACTTCTCCATTTGTTACACCACTGTTTCACTTCATCAGATAATTATCAAGGAAATGTGTGATCTTTACGAGGTCTAGTTTACTGATAACTAGTCTAGGCTGCAGTCAAAATAATCAACTGCACATTTCTAGAGAAACTTACAAGAGCCAGAAAAGTTTACAGTGGCAGTGTAGGTTTACATAATTCCAGGATCTTCATTGTGTTAAGTTACTACATAAAATGTATGCAAATACATTGCTTGATACCTGGGTCATTATTTTACAATTGTTTTTCCTTTTTAAGTTTATTTAAAATTAAAAGGTTGGTCATGCACTTGTTTTGCTCTAATTCTCAGTATAACATATATATTTTTAAACAAATCCTCCTCCTTTTTTTTTCATTTGCGTTAACAGCTGGCCACTAATATTAAGTTCTCAACTGAAGCTTAGGTTTGAGATGCAGATGTAGGGTCGGGGACCTACCATAGGAATTCATTGACGGAAAAACTTTCCTGAAGTCTTTCTTTTTCTGGACTGGGAGAGACCTTACATATGACCTTGCCTGCAAACACATAAACATTTCAGTCAGTTCCATGAAGTACAAAACATTCATTCATTGTCTGTTACTGCTTTTCCAGTTCAGGGTTGCAGTGGGTCTGGAGCCTACCTGGAATCACTGGGGGCAAGTTGGGAACACATCCTTTACAGGGCGACACACACATATTAAAGAAGGTTTGCCAGCTGTATATTTACATTTTAAATGTGCTGAAAAGTTTTATTTCAATTTTGGTTGCTTTTCTTATGTTTCAACAAATAAACACTGAGGGTTAGATTACCTGTTCAGAAGTTTATAGACACTACTTATGAGCACAGTAAGTCTAAGATCATTACGACCAATGCTAAGATTCTGTTACCTGAGCAGTGGTTCTAAATCCTAGCCTTGGTGGGCCACTTCACTGCAGGGTGTAGTTTCCTCCTCCCTCCATCACACACTTCATCTTGGGAAGGGGTTGTTAGTTAGCTCATTAATGGTATCAGTTGTGTTGGGAGCAGAGGGATGTCTAAAATGTGCAGGACAGTGGCCCCCCAGGACCAGGTTTGAGAACCACTGACTTAGAAGAGTATATATCCTTCCAGCATTGTATCATTAAAATGTCTTTTTTTTATACTTATCTTTTTTGTCCACCCATTAAAGTACAGGTTTAAAATCACAGACACAACTCGACGATTACAGATACCACTTTAAAATCACTTTATATTGGATGCCTACATCTTTGCTCTGCATTTTCTGCACAAGTGAAATGTCTGGGGTTCCTGTCAGCTCGAGGATCATGTTCAGTTGGTCCATACCTATAAAGTGGGTTAAGGGAAATTATCAAGTAGTTTAGTGTGCACGAAGATATCAGTTTATTGGTTAAATGTGCCTTGTAAATAAATTCACTGGCCAGTTTATCAGACAATCCTACCATATAGTTGACCTGACTGTAGCCTATCTGATGTTAGGCAGACTCATTCTACATTGTCAGTCAATAGAAAGGGACATTATAGGACCACTACTGGCAGGTTATAATATGGCGGTGGGTTATCTATATTTGCACAAAATTGGACGTCCAAACTCAAAAAAGGATACTGTCATTTCCTGGGAACAGCACCTGCCCAGTGATCATCTCAGCCAGGATGCAGCCTGCAGACCATATGTCAACTGCACAGGGAAGAGTTCAGAATTTGCACAAGAGTGAAAGTTACCATCCAACATACTGTAAGCTCCAAAGTTTGCCCCCTTGTAATTTGTGGATTCAGCTACTTTACAGTACACACACAGTGGGCATACACATTGTCTTGTTGCTACACACCAATCAAATTAAACAATCATGAGAATTTGCATATTAGCCTAAGGTCACCATTTCTAGGTCAAGTCTAAAATTGCAAAGAATTGCTTGTAGCACAAGACAACGTAAAGCAATGTGTGATAACACTCACACCAGATCAATAAGTAACCACCTAAGCATTGCACTAGAATTACTATTTGATATGTAGTCTGATTTTGTCAGTGATTTATGTCATATGAGATGCTACCAGAGCAGACAAGAAGCATGAAATCATTTGCACATTGATAGTTTGTGAAGGGGTGGGTCAGAATGTTTTTATAGGACTAAAGATCACCTGTCTGAGTGTAATGCATCCAGTTAAAGATGACTTCAGGAGCTCTGTACCACCTTGTCACAACATAACCAGTCATCTCCATCTCCGCATGCCTGGCCAGGCCAAAGTCCAGAATCTGTTCAAAGAGAGAGTGCACAAAAGAGAGACCATTACTTAAGTTACGTCACAAAATGTTCAAACAAAGTCACAGATCTCAACACGACAGAGCACAGAATTCAGTGTAAAATAGAAACTAAATGAATATAAATGAAATAAGAGAATATTATTCAACTGCACCATCGTCTATACAAAATGGTGGTTACCTTTAATTCACAGTTCTCATCAATGGCAAGATTGTTTGGCTTCAGATCCTGAATAAAATGATTATGTAAAACAGACAGAGCAATTCAAATCAACCATTTGCTTTTTTATTTAATTAAATGTATTTAATAAATAAATGTATTCAATGTTATTCTCCATGTTCTTGTTTTATTGAATAATTTCTTTTACAGTGTATCAGCTTTTTTATGGATTCTGAGAACAAGATCTGTATAAAATGCTAATTCATATTCTGTAATAAAACTATATACATTATTTAACAGCCACGTCAGATTTTCTGACGTCCAAATTAGAAATATGATGAATTCTGGATATTAATTTTCTAAGATTGTTGATGCTATATAAATATCTCAGACAATTTAAATCCTTTACAACTCTGAGCATTATTCTGGATATAATGGACATCAGAATAAGTGGATAATGTCAGATAACGATAGATATAATCAATAAAGTTAAGAAATGTTAGTCACTGATGAAAGTACAGGGTGTGACGAGTGTACGTACCCGATGAATGATCCCAGCAGAATGGATATACTAAAACAAATATTTTAATTATTAACAGTATACAATTTATTAACAGTATGTGATTTTAACTTTGCAAAATAATACAGAGAAAGAAATCTCTCAGAGATTGTAAAGTAAATAAAATAAGTGTATAAACATTAATCTCCAAACCTTGAGTCCTCTCAGTAACTGATAAAACAGATACACTATCACATTTTCTTTCAGCCTCTTCTTTTTCATTATGTGGCCCAAGTCCTGCGCTACTAGTGGCATCACCAAGTAGCTGTAACACGTAAACAAACATAAATAAACACAGATGCAAACAGACCATACTTTTAAATTTGTACACTCAGCTCCAGTTCTATACTCGACCTGTACTTGACACAACAATGGGAACACCAACTACAGTAGTTTAACTGAAAAGTCATAATAGTTAAAAGAAAATGTAAACTTTTTGTTTGTGGGAGATGAGAATGTAGCCATGTAAAACATTGGAAATGTAAGGGGAGCCACTTAACCACTATGCTGCATAGCCACCCACAAAGCACACGTTGGTAGGTGGATTGGCGACTCAAAAGTGTCCGTAGGTGTGAATGTGTGTGTGTTGCCCTGTGAAGGACTGGCGCCACCTCCGGTGTGTATTCCTGCCTACCAGGTAGGCTCTGGACCCACTGCAACCCTAAACTGGATAAGCCTTACCTTAACCTTCAACTTAACACTAATCCTAACTGTAAAACTTCTCTTTACCTTTAAATGTATTGATTCATGTTGTTGTCCCAACAAGGATGAAAATCTGCTTAATGTTAATGTGTAACAGGTTTGGGTCCCCTTAACATGGTATAATCTCACATATTCACACACAAACACTTTTTTGCACTTTCTGACTACTTGTCATGACAGGTAGAGAATTTATGCACAGGAATGTGTTCTGCTGATCTTACTTACAAAGTCTGGAATTTGTCGAGTGTGGAGTCAGGGGTGAAAACATTCAGAAGACAGATCACCTTTGGAGAGAAATATACAACGGATAGAGCTAGAAAACTCAATTTCTCATACCACAACTAATGACTGATTTATATCATTAACAGTAACACTATCAGGGACACTTCAAAAGACCATGTCTGCATTTAACAGCTAATCCATTAGCGAATCCATTACTATTGACATTTGATACACAATAGGTTCAAACATTTGTAGAGACCCATGGCTGTTCAGCTATTTTAAAGGGCAACAAATGCAAACACAGACTTTAGTTGTGCAGAGCTGATATAATCTCTAAAGAAAAGCCTGAAAGGGACCTTCTGGAGCAACTGTACATGAGCTCATGTCAAGCCTGGGTTTGAGAGGGATAAAACCTTGGAGCGATGGAACACCCTTGGGGATGATTTGGTAATGTTTTTGTGATCAAGAACAAATGATCGAATGTCAGTACCTGGCCTCATTCATGCTCTTATTGCTGAATGTGTCCAATCTGAACAAAAAAATTACCAAAATAAAGTGTAAAGACTTCGTAAAAGAATAAAAGCCTTATATAACTAGGTGTTTACGAACTGTTGGCCATGTAGTGTATATATATGGTTACTGTTCATTGTCTCCAAATCATACATAGAAAACCATGGAGTTGTTTACAAAACACAGAAACAGGTTTGATGAGGGCTGGGCGATGATGCCACAGCAAAAGCCTATTTATGTTTGTTGTCAGGTTAATCAGTCTGGTATGATGCCACGCAAGAGGAACAGTGTGTGTATGTGTTTGTGTGTGTGTCTGGATACTTTGATTTCTTGCATTACTGCACTTCAGCATGTAAATAAAAAGGCCCTAATCGTGAGTAATAATACAGTTACTGGATGCATATAGGTTATTTTCAATAGTTGTCCCTCCTCCATTTTTTAGTGGAAAGCGATAACAACAAAAGTAACTCACATTTTCATGCTGGATGTGACGTAGCAGTCGGAGTTCTCTGTATGCTCGCTTAGCGTGAATTAAAGATTGAAATGGTCTGTACAACTTCTTAATGGCCACCTTCTCCTGTGTTTTCTGGTCTATAGCAGAGCTGTAGAAAATTCAAAAATTCAGATGTATATTATAACAATATTTTGTTTAAACTTTAAACAGTGCTGATTTAATTAATATCTAATAGAAACTAGAAATGTCCATTTAAGGAAACAAAATGTTATTCAATTATTATTAAACAGTAAATAACTTCGCAAAATAGTAGGAAACTGGGAGGTTGAGCTTCCTCAAAATATGTGATGCCAGCCATTGCTTGTTCTCAAACTGCCATGAGTGCAACATCACTGGACAGTTCAATTTAAGCTCAGCTCTCTTATGTTAGCTAAGATATATCTATATTAGCTACTGAGAACTGAATGATGGAGAGACAAATAGAGCCATCCTATCCATCCAAAGACCATGAAGCATATTGAGCTCTTTTTACTCCTGACCATGAATAGCTGTTGTGTCTGCAATATTTATGATCTTTATTTTACTGAAAGCAGTAGAATAAATGGGAGAGAGAAATTGTAGTTTGGCAAGAGAGATCAGGTGAACTCTGAAAACATCTTCAAAAAATTATTTGGAATATCCTTATACTCTTATTTGCTGGGTTGGCTAAAGTTTGTCCACTTAAAACTGACTTGCAACCACTTCTTAGGCTGAATATTCAGTAGTACGTGTTAAAACCTAATTTTAAACCCGTTAATCACTTCCAGTAACACTCACAGATTTAGTCCAGCAGATGTCCACTCAAAAAACAAGGCCAAAAAGTGACCATTCATTCAACACTTCAGCTGTGCTTACATCATCAGGCCCCACTGGCAGCAGCCTATCTTCAAAACTTGCTGAAACTTGTAATCTCCTCAGGTATGCAACTTTACGGCACAGCATACAGCACAGTGTAAAAGTCAGAGACCACCATTTTTGTTTGTTTTATTTCCAGTCAAAAGACTCAGGACAAAAAAAACTGATTTAAAGCCAGATTTGAGCTTGTTTTTCTCCCATTTCTACTATTAATCTACCATTAGTCTTCATCTGATGCTGACAAGTGTCTGTGGTTTACTGAGTGACTTCCACACCTGTTAGATTTTTTTTAAATAGTTATTTTGACTTATATTATTCATTTTTTTTCCTCTGACTTG
The DNA here is from genome assembly GCF_029633855.1 of Hoplias malabaricus. NCBI lineage: Eukaryota > Metazoa > Chordata > Actinopteri > Characiformes > Erythrinidae > Hoplias > Hoplias malabaricus. The sequence goes on from NC_089804.1 coordinate 9,777,541, forward strand.
CTTATTGTTCTTGTGTAAGTGTCTATCTATAGTAGATTATATCTTATCTCCTCAAAATGTTAAATGAAAGGTGGTCTCTGATGTTATATAAGTCTACAAATATACAGTGACTGCTTTTCTATAAGATAACACGGTGGGTTTTTTGGAATTTCAGTTTGGAATCTAGCTGCTCTCAGTGAATAGGAAATACTGGAGAGACAACACAGCCTGGGGCTTTGGAATTTATACCACGCTATAACTACAGGCTAAGGCTATGGAATTTAAATGAAAATATATAACCAAATGTTTGTAGACACCCCTTCTGTCTTGATGGTTTTGTGTGTAAACCCCAATGGCCATGGTTAAAGCTCATAAGTATTTGCTGTGTACTATGAAACTAACCCACACTTTTTTTTTCCAAACATTTGTAGATACATCTTATATTATATTAATTCAGCTATGTTAAGGTGCACCCACTATGAATGCAGATATTCTGTTGTGCAAACGTATTCACTATGGAAAATCATGAAATAAGATGCTCTTGAGCAGCTCTGAGTGTAAAGCCTAGAGTAGGCTAGAGTGGTATAAATCCCCCAGCATTTTGAAATGGGTGGAACTCTATTCTTTGGAATTCCTTCCAACATTTTGAGCTGAAGTAGATCTAATCATCCACCTGACCTCACTTATGTTCTTTAATACCATCAAATCCTCACTGAAATATCCCAACATCTATTATAAATGATACTTACAAAAGAGTAGGCTGTGACTCCAGCACAAGGGACAAACTACCAGTTAACACCTTTGAGCAGCAGGTGCCATTAACGTTTGACCCTAGTGTGTAGAATGCAGGCCATTATCTCTAAAAGCTGCTAATAAGGTCGTAGAGAATATTAGAGTCAACGGCTCTTACCACACTGATCCATAGGCGCCTGAGCCGATGGGGGTTAGTGAAGTGTACCGGTCCGGGATGTCCCAGGTAGTTTTCTGGATCTCCAGAGTGTGGAAACCCGCTTTCAGAGGAGAAGCCATGACCACAGCAGTGGATAGTGAGTCAGCTCCGAGGTATAATTTTTCTGTTTGGAGCCCTGCACTCTCAGGTAAAACGAATGAAGCTGAGAACCCTCTCAGATTAGCATTTCACCGACCCAATCTACAAAGTTTCCCCTTCGTCGAATTCTCAGAGCGTGTCCCAATCCTCCCACTTCAGCCCCAGGCCCCTTCGTAGGTTTGAACACCTGGGCGCTACACCTCCTCTACGTCATTGCGGTGCCGTGCTGAGGGCGGGCCCCGAGGGCTCAGAGGGTCAGAGTCGGGAGAATGGGACGGGGCCCAAGTCGCGAGAAAATGTTTCAAGAAGCAAGCAACAAAATATTTTATCGAAACAGAAGCGTGAAGGTTTGTTAAACTCATGAGCTGCAGCAAAGGCCGCATTTAATTCAGTTACAAGGGGCACAATTAGCGGAAAAGGAAGCAAGCAAAACAAAATACCAAAACTAGGCAATATTTAACTCTAATGACATTACTTATTACAACACATTGAGCAAGAGCTTTAATACTCATTTGGGGCGCCTTGGAGCAAGAGAAATAGTTAATTCTCCACAGAGATGGAAGGGCGATAAAGTAGGGAACAAGGCCACGAGGATTAAAATTATGATTTGTCCACTTTTCCTTCATTATCTTGGGGCTGGGCTCTGTCATGATTATTTAAAGGATGTGTGTTTACTACAGTAAATAGGCCTGCATATTTTAGTCTCTCTCTCTCTCTCTCTCTCTCTCTCTCTCTCTCTCTCTCAAAATACTCTTTTGTCTCCAGTAATCTCGTAATTGTGATTATGCTGAACTGTTGCCTTAAATAATGATTATCATTATCGCCCTGAAATAATCCCTCACCTTCATTTTAAAGTCTACCAAAATAGATACCATTCTGAAATACTCAAAACTTGACAAAATATGACATTATTCTGTGATATCAATTAATATTTACAGTTTGATACTAAATGAGAATTCTATTCCTCAACGTGAAAACTGAAACCAGTATCAGAGCTGTGCATGTGTGTGTGTGTGTGTGTGTGTGAGACACCTGATATATGGGAAGTTGTGTTGAAATAGTGTTAGTGTTCTGATGCTGCTGAGTGGTCATTTCATTTATATTTTTTTTCTTGTGTGTGAAATCAACATGGGGAATTGCTTTTTTTTGTGTACAGTGTTTTCTTTTTATAATCTATAGTCACGTGAAGATCTAGATTATACAGAATCAATACACAGTCAATGGTGACTTGTAAGTAGTCAGTAAGTGAAATTGATAACATGAGGCTCATGTGGTTGAGGGGAAAACTTTTACTTTTGAGGAATGTAAATACAACGTTTTCTTTAGGTTCTCCATCTCTATGTGGGTCTACACCATGTTCTTCACATTCTAGTGTCACACCAAATACTGCAGCAGTTTGCAGATTCTTCTTTCACTGGCTCCAGTCTGTGAAGAGCTGATGGATCCAGGAATAAATAGAGCCTCATACCAAGGGTCAAAGAGCAGATTTCAACCGCTATAGACCTGCAGCATTGCAAACGCAGTATGGGGTTTGAATGTGTTTTTTTACACCCTTTGTGCACCCTGCATTTATTTTATCTTCATTCCCACACTCATTAATTAATTAATTGATAATAATAATAATAACCACACACATTTTGGGACCTATATTTGATGTTTGTTTCAAAAGAAGGCTTATGACATGAACAAGTCAGTTCATATATATCAAGGTCTAATTAAATGTTCATACACAGCAGCTCCCCAGAGTAATCATTGATAATAGCTGAGCACAAGGTCAGTGCCCCTTCAGGCCAGAGGTCCTGGATTGAATTCTGCACTTCTTAAACATGTGAATGTAGCCGTATTTGGAATCAGAGGATTGTATGCAATAAACATTTATTACACACATTATTATAGATATGTTGTCAATAGTTATAGTCAGTATAACATGTAAATTATCTCACATTTCCTGTTCACACTATGATGATATTTTCAAATGCAGTGTAGCCTCAGGGAGCCTCTCTGAGGTAACTGGGATGTTGTACACCAAAGACTGGAAAATTCTGGTTATATGACAAAAATGTCCTTCTTATAACTTGATAAATGGTCAGCACTACACTGCTTAAGTCTGAATAGGTGATTACAGCTTAATAGCTCCTATGGACTTTTTGGACTGAGGTGTTAATGTGACTTTAATACTTCATTTGTGTTAGAAAACCTTTTTGGTGGAAGGAAGTTGAAACAATAAAACCCATTTGAAACAAAAGCAATACAACCATTGATAACCTGGATTTATAAAACTTGTTCATTAAAAAAATATGTTGTTTAAAATGCGTGGATTTATTTCCACGGAGACAAAGGCTATTGATGAAATGTGAGGGCGTTAACGCATGGACAGGATGGCCAGTTTCACAATATTTGATCCATTGCCTAATTCCCAGAGTTGTTGGAATCCCAGGTGAGATAAAAGTATTCCCAGTGGAGTCTTATCTCTAATACAGTAACCTAAGAGAGGAGTAGAATGTAATTATAAAAGTTTGTACATTCAAATATTATTTTATCTGGAAACCCAAATAGCACTAGTGAAGTTTAGGTTTCACAGCTCTCTATTTGATTTATATTTGCTATGTTTATGTAAAAGTGTTAATCTCTGCATTTACAGCAATTGTGGAGTATTCTGACAGTGACAAGGATGTGTTGAGGGATCAGTTGTGTTCTTACCATGAGCATGCAGAGTTTGTGTGGATGAATGGGTTTTTGGATCTAATTTCAATTCAAAAAATGATATTTGTAGGAGATTCTGAAGTGTTATAATAGGACAGGGAGAAATAATCATAGAATTAATTAACAGATTTATTTAACTGTGAACTGACCTACTAGCATGTAAGACCTGGTCCTATGCATCTGTAAGTTTAACTCTATTTAAAGCCTTTCACTTTGAGAACTACAGCAATTTCAAGCTCCTTTCTTGCTCCAGGTCTGAAAGAAAATCCATGGGTGTTTCTGGCCTGTGGAAAGACAACTCAAAGTAGAAGGTCAGAGAGAATTTGTAGCTATCAAGAAGTCCTTACTGAGGGGAAAAAAAATTGCAACTCAATAAAAGTGGTGTTGTTCTAAGAACTATGGACGGGCTGCTCTAGTGTCCACACTTCATTACCACTGGCTGGGTTTGGATTACTTGTGAGAATCAGACAATAAAATGTACTTTTAAAACTAGACATTGATGGTGTAAAAATAGCCGTAGTACAGACTGGCACAGGGTAAATACTAAAAAAGTATGTCTATAGTTGCTGTGATTTATGTAAAACACTCTGTTAAACATGTTTTATACTTTTTTTTCCCAATTTATAATTTTACTCAATAGCAGTGAGATTATGGCAGAGGACGATAATATTTTTTCCCCAAAATTTGTTAAAATATACACATATTGTTCCTGACACCATGTTTAGAATTTATTTATGTGGCATATATTATACACAAATGAGCTTTACATAAATAAACAAAATAAAAAGTACATTACAATCAAATAAAGGCAAAAAAAAAAAGGTAGAAAAGAAATGGGGTGCCATGTCAGTAGAGAGGTCCGTAACCTGTTGTCAGTAAATGGTTAGAAAAACAAAGTGACTCCATCAGACAAGCTAATAATAATAATATTACAAAAAGGACAATATACAGAGAAATATTGAGCAGAGATCTGAAGTGAGACAGCGTTAGACAGTTATGAAGAACAGGAGATTTTTGGGGACAACATTTGGGGGCAGCGACACTGAAAGATCTACCACTCATAGTAGAAAGTCTAAAAGAAGGCACAGTAAGATGTCCAGGGTTAGACGATCTAAGACCCTATGAAATAAGATGCCAGATGTAGGAGCCAGACCCTGTAGAGCCTTAAAAGTTAAAAGAAGAATTTTCTACTTAATCCTAGACTCAACAGGAAACCAAGGCAATTGTTAAAGAACAGGCGATGAGCTCTACACTTGGTGAAAGGAACAGCGCTGGCTGCTGAATTCTGGACATACTGGAACTGACTGTTCAGTTTAATTGGTAGACCATAGAAAAGTGAGTTACAAAAGTCAATACGGGAAAACATAAAGGCATCAATCAACATTTTAGCATCACTACCATTAATGGTACAATATTACACAGATGGCAAAATGAAGTTTATGTGCGACTCGAAAGAGCATTGAGTCCAGAAGGAACCCAATGTTCTTAATCACCTGCACTGGCTCGATAGCATCAGTGTCAACAGAGGAATTCATTACTTGGGGGAGTGCGGATTTCACTCCAACTAGCAAAACCTCTGTTTTATCTGGATTCAATTTTAGACCATTATTATGCAGCCACACTTTAAAATCTGAGATGCATGAAGAGCCTGGGCAAAGACAGAGGTAGAAGTAGTGCTCACATAGACTAGAATATCATCAGCATAGCAGTGAAATTTAAAACACTGAATGCAAATGATTTTATATGATAAAGTGGAGAGGTCCAAGAACAAAGAATTATGATAGTCGATGTTTATGTGTTGTCGTCTATCAGCAAAGTATGCCCTTAGCCACTGGAGGGCTTGACCAGTAATGCCAACAAACAGTAATCTAGCAATAAGACATACATGGCATACAACAGTTTGAAGGCTGCTGTTAGGTCAATGAGGACCAGGATAGTAAGAAATCCAATATCTGTAGACATCAGCAAGTCATTCCCAACTTTAACAATGGTAGACTCTGTATTGTGAAGAGTGTGAAAGCCAAGTCTCATATAAATTAGAAGTCAGAAAGGCTTGTAGCGGGTAGAGGCTACAACCATTTCCATGACTTTAACTAACAAAATAGAGATAGGTCTGTAGTAGACCAGCGAAGATAGATCCTACTCAGTTTTCTAGAAATGACCGCAGTTATTTTGAGAGTAGGACCAGTACCTAGTGAAAAACAAAATTTTAGATTTATCAAATGTGCTTTAAAAGGAGAAAGAGTTACAGCTGATTTGAGGATAGCAGTAGGAACTGGATCTATTTGAAATGTACAAGATGATTTAGAAATAATCTCAGAGGCAGTGGAAATGGAGTAAACACTGTGGCAGAGAAAGATAGCTGCAAACTTTTAAAATCATAAAAAGAGATGAGGATATTGCTTTATTTCTGTTCCATAGGTGGGTAATATTAACTTATTTTTGTTGTTTCAGGTTATTTTACTACCGTGACCCTGAAATGGACTAAGCAGCAAAGAAGAAGAAGATGATGATGATGATGATGATGATGATGATGATGATGGTTATTTTACTGCATGAAAATAAGCAGATGAAAATGCTACGACACTAAACAACTCGAGTTACAGACGTGTATCTGTGGTAAATATACAGTGAATGAAACTTACAGGAGGTAAACGTAATTCAATTAAAAACAACTGTAATTTTTCTTCTCAAAGTCGTTTTATTATTATTATAAAATCCACTTCTGAACATAAACAAACGAGAGATAATTACAGTTCCCCACAATCGTAGACGTTGCCTTTAATTCAGTAAAATAATCAGGAATGAGCTCATTCCTCAAAGTGAATCAAGCCTCTCTTGCTTTTAAAGTGGCTGAAGCGCTGTTCACCGCTGGGTGTCAGTAGTGGACAATAACGGCGGGCTGTTCGAGGACCGGTCCGGGTCCACTGTTTCGCCGTTATTCGGCGAAGACCCTCATATCGAGACCGGGACGAGACGGACGGCAGGTCTCCGAGTAGAGCTGGACGCGGAGGAGATGTTGGGTGGTTTGGGTGAATGAACCGCAGTGTTTCAGCCTCTGAGGGGAAGTGTTTGTCTGAGGAGAAGCGCGAGCGCACGTGCGGTCCCTCAGTTTGAATGGAGGAGCTGTGACAGGAGTCCGGGCTCACTGGAATAATAACGGTCTCACACCGACACTCCGAGAGTGATTTCTCCTCTTTTCAGCGAGGTTTATAGTGTTCAGCGGTAATGTAGAGGTAAGCGCTTCACAGTAGGTGAATTCTGAAGCTGAATTGTATTGTTGTACTGATTTTTAATATAAATAACACTTCGAAACACCGAGCCCTAAACCGTTCAGAAAGTGGCGTGCTTTGTGTAGTTGACAGACAGCCTGCAGCAACGCCCCAACTTTCTCTGCTCTTCTCCGGCGTCTCTTAAATCCTTTTTCTCGCCGCTCGAATACAAACAAAAACAGCCATTTAGTCATTTAACAAGTCGTAATAAAGAGTATATAAAATATAAGGAATGCTTTAAAATCTCATTTATTGTTCTATTAGCATCTCACAGCATTGACTGTGTCATAGAAATGACTCAATATCGCAATAATGACTTATTACCACATTACAATGAGATTAAGGACTTATTAATAATATAATAAATAATAAGTATCGCACAATAATGAGAAATATTAGTCTTTACTTAATAACTCAGCATTTCATAATAATGATTTCAGTAAATCCTCTCTCCTTTTAGTCTTAATTCAACAGTTAAAACCCTAAATCTCTTTTTATCAAAGTAAATTATTTAAAAGTTCCAAGAAAAGGAAACTCCCTCAATGCCTTAGTGGCATAAATGCAACCCAAAAACTTCACCTTCATTCAGTAAATGCTGAATAACCATCTATAGCCAGTAACCCTGGTGTTTCCGAACGTCTTTGGTACTTTGAAGTTTGAGAGTGGGAATGCTGAGCTGTGGCACTGACTTTATTTTGTCCATGATACAGCACATGGGCATTAGCTTTAACAAGATAAAATGTGAAATGGTCATACACTGTATCATAATAATGACTGAGTATAATATGGCATAATAATGAGATAGATTAGGAATTCATTTATTAGAAGGTGCAAAGTCATCCTTAGGAGATGCTGAGAAGGTGATCATTTTTGGACATTGTTTCACTGGTATGATTTACTAAATTGGTGTATATTGGCTACCTTTTTCAAGGAGCTGAAACAGGCTTACGTGTCAGAAAATAAGAAGTGTGGTTTTGCTCTGACTTCACATAGAAGTGTGCCCTTTTGTGGTCAGTACCAGTGAAAGATGTTGTGTAATTTTCTGTTCATGTTTTATTCTTTTCTGCTACCACAGAATGTCTGCATTTAAAACTTAAGCTTATCTAGTTAAACATGGTTTCCAATAGCAAACATGTTTTTTTTTTTAACTCAGTAAGCTTGTAGCCATAGGCTAACATGCCTCATGTTTAAGATAATGAGAAGTTGGAAATTCAGTTAGCTACAATTACTGTCTACAACATCTATTATGAAATAAAACAAGTGATGTACAGCAGGCAGCATCAGGCCTGTTGTTGGAATAGCTTATTTTAACATTAGCCAATGAAACTGGATAATAAGTGCTCACACCCATCACTTTGAACTGAAATTGATATCTGTGTTCAGCTGCACTGGTTGTCAGTGTCAATGTATGTCTGGTGCCATTTGCTCCCCTCACTTCAAACTTCAGCCGGAATTTACTCTGAAAGCTCAAACACACCCTCACAGTGTGTGGGAAAGACCTGTGTCTGGACTGTGGGTCTTATGTGTGACTCAGGTCATAAAGCAGTTCACAATTTATTACAGCCAAATCAGATATCTTTCTGTCATACTTAGATTTTATATTTTTTTCTTTCATAAGGCTCCTGTTGAGCTCCCAATTGTATTTTTTGAAATATGATTATTGAGCCTTCATGGCCTGTGGAGGCACTGGCCCTGATAGCCCTGCCACCACTGTACATTTTGTTAATTGCAGTGAAAAGTAGGTAGGTAATGAACTTGAAGTACAAGTCTAAAATGACCAAACAGGTTACATAGTGCTAGCTTTAAGTACCTGGGCTCAAACTTAAATAAACTTAACTTACTATTGCTTTTTAAAGGTAATATAGCATATAAGTCAGGACTAAGAACTTTGGTTGTTCATAAGAGTGTTTTTTTAGCTGATGAAACACAGACAGTGCATTCAGTTTTGTTGCAGTGTCAGCATATATCAGTAAGCTATAAACTGTGGAAAATAATTGTGTTTAATCAGCTTAAAAAGTGTCAATAAGCTGATTATGTATTAATTGTGACAGGCTTAGGGCCTAATGCCAGATTGATACTAGCACAGCTGCTACAGTCAAATGGAAAACAGTCAGTCAGCCTCAAAAAACACTTGCCCAGTTTTCCTTTTTCCAAAACCCCAACTTTGCTGTGTTATATACTGTAGCTATATTATTCCACCTCTTGACATGTGCCGCTGTAACAGGATTATCAATGTTATTCACTTCGCCTGTTTTTACCTTGTTACTGATCAGTGTATTTAATTGAGTGACATTTTGAAACTTGCTAATAGTCTCCTTAAAATGTACATTGAATGAGAAGAAGAACGTCAAGAATGTTAGTGGATCTCAGATATGCATCTTGTTTCTAGCATTTTCTCTCTCCTTTCTGAATTCAGATGAACGGCCATCTGTTGTCCATGCTTTGTAATAGTGAGATCAGATTAAACTTGTCACCTCTCAGTCTGGGGGAGCTCTCAGAGCAGCTCTCTGGGGCTGCTGGGGTTGTAGTTTGACACGGGATGTCCAGGGAGTGTTAACAGGTGGGCAAAGAAATCTGATCCAAACTGGTGGTAATCTAATGTAGATAATGTTTTCATACTACATTGAATGTGTTTGTTAAAAAAAAAGTGAGGTAAGTTGGGTTTTCCATTATATTCCAGGGCTTTTCTGACTCTGTAATGTGCTCAGTGTTTGTTGCTTTGGAGGGCTGTTTAGGCTTTATGTGAAAAAATAAAAAGCTTTGGCAACTTTATAAGCTTTATCTGAGAATGCCTGCTGTGCTCAGGCCCAGAGATCTTTTTAGCTAAAGTGTCCATAAGTATCCAGCAATGCTTTAGTACTGTAGGGTGGAGATTGGGGTTTCTAGTTCAGAATAATGTGAGTTCACTGGAAATCTGACTGACTGAACATTGCTTCATAGTGAATTCTTCCTGTGTATGTATGCCTGTGGGGAGAGAGAGAGAGAGAGAGAAAGACAGGGCATGGGTCATACAATCAGTGTGAGACCATCCATCTGTTGGATATTTTGAGGATCAGCCCTAAAAATCTATTCTAGCAACCTATTTATTCTGCTGTGAAATCAAAACACTTCTTTTTTTGTGGTTTAATGTGTGGTGTCAGGTAGCACCTTATCGAGAGTCCACTCCCTTAGTCTCGTGAATCATGAGCTGTGGAAATCACTATTGTGGCTTAGTGTCTGGTGCCAGGCTTTCGCTGCCCAGAGAAAACCAACTTCCTCTGGACTTTCAAAGGTTTTCATTGGCAAAAGACCTACACAACCTGTTTCCAGGAGCACAGGTAAAGGATTCAAATATTTGGCAAACAGATGAAAACTTGCAAGGGGAAATGAAATAACTCACCCAGCGAGAAGTGCCTACATATTCACAGGGAGTTACCGCAGTCAGTCTTCACTGTGGTGTCTGCTTTACTTTCATTTCTCATTTCATGAGGCATTGATGATACACAGTATAACCAAATATTTGTGGACATATGCTTGGTGAACTTGTCTCATAAAATGTAGGGTTTTAATTGGGTGTTGGCACCTTTTTGCTTTAATTATAGTTGCTGTTCTTCAGGGGAGGCTTTACACCAGCTATTGAAATGTTTCTTTGAAGATTTGATGGCATTCAGCCACAAGATGATTAGCAAGGTCAAGTACTGATGTTGGATGATAAGGTCTGGGAAATAAACACACTCCAGTAATCCCAAAGGTACTGGATAGTCCCCTGTTTTTCCAGAGAAGAATCTAGCAAATTACAGATGACATTCACTGTCACCTACCTTGTATCTACAGTTTTTGTCCATTTTATCAGTTCCACAGATCATACAGGACTCCTAGTAGTTTTGCAATGACAGACTGTTTCTCTGCATACTTTCATATCCCTCGTCCATGATAAGGACTCCAAAAAAGCAGATATGATTTGGGTGATGAGTCATTCTCAGTGGTCCAGTGACACTGACATGGTGGTGGTGTGTTCGTGTGTGTTGCGCTGGTATGTGTGGATCAGACACATCAGTGCTGCAGGAAGTTTTACACAATGTTTCCACTATATTAGACACAGTCTAAACACTGTTCAGTTCTGACACCGTGTTTATGAAAAGCAATCCTACCCAGTACATACTCCTCTTTAACTATGGTCATATGTGTGAAGGCCTTGCATACTACTATTCATACTACTTATTCTTTAAGGAAAAAGGATCACCAAAATAACACTCCCACCTGAATAGCACCCAGCCCCTTTTAGTCCATCTCTACTTGAGTATTAACTTTGGAGGGAGGTTTTTTTTTATTGCACTATTACATTTTGTAAATGCTTAAGGATCCTACAGATGAGTTAGAGCACTCTTTTTTCTGCTTGGACACTTCCAGCATCCAGTGCTCTTGTGGCTAACTCTTCAGACGCCACATTTCCATGCTAATGCTTATCCTCCGGGCCCTTTCCATAAATAACTCATTTCATTAAGACTAAGCTGAAGTGTTTACTTGGTTGGAAAGAGCTTCTCCCTAATGCCTGGCCATCAGATTAATATGGACCTGGACAAGAGTCAGAGCTTATTGCTGCTGTTAGCTGGTGTTTAATGGAGTAGATTATGTTTATATGGTGCTGGTAGGTTTAAAAGAGTTAAATGTAGCATGAGGAGCATGACTATTTTTATTGTTATTATGTTCAATCATAGTAGCATTTTCCATTGTCTTGTTTCAATAAGTCTGTTCTTTTACAGAGCAACTGAACAAATTTGCTAGTCACCATTTTGTTAGTGAGAATTGGTCACACCTTTTTGAATATGATTAATTGGCAGAAATGTGCATTTGGCAGTAATGATTTGTATTTTTTGTATCCGCTCTTCGGTCTTGGCTCATATAACTCCTTTCTCAGTGTATGAGAGTCGATTCAAAATTGTGCCGCTGTACCACTTGTGTCTTGGCCTGGTTGAACTATGTCAGTCATTTGAAGTATGGCACCTGGTACACAGGGAGCAGCGTGTGTGTTACAGAGCCATAGCCTACTTCCAGACAGCTGTATCTGTTCTCATCAACCCCAATCCATTAACCACCATCTTACAAGTCACTGGAGGGGGGTTGACCAGTGGTCATGGGTATTTTACCATAGAGTTTATTTGTCACACACATAACCTACATAGCCTCAGAGACTTCTAGTAGTTCAATTGGATGTACTGGAATAACTCATGACTCAGGCATGACTAGCATTTTACAGACTGTAATACTAATACTAAATAGAGAATGTGTATGAATACTCATTCAGAAACACTAGTGGCTATGGTAAATCACACTCAACTACATGACTGTCATGAATTCAAGGCAAATACAGAGGTGGATGCAAATGCTGAGGTTGAAACATAAAATGTATTAACAATAATAATAATAATGAATAGAAATACTGGGAGTAAGGGATAAAGGAACAGAGAATATGGGTAACAAGATCACAATCAATGGGAATGAACAATGAACATCAAACACAAGAGAGCCAAGACTTTATAAAGGTAGAGATACTAGGGATCACCCATTAGCTGGGTCACATGATCAGCTCACAGGTGTGGGGCATGGCTAAATGAGACACCAGGAAGCCTAAAAGGGGCATGAGACCAAAACATCAAGGGTTTGACAGGTTATTTCATGGTTTCCTAATAAATAATTTTGGATTTCCAACCATTCGTTTTGAACGGATATTACTCTGTTATCTTAAGATCTTTTTTGGCCTAAAGTTCATTTCTGCCAAATGTCCATTGTTATGTAACTGCTGTTTTCTTCTGGTTTTAGAATAAAATGTTTGGTGTAAATAAGCCTGTAACTCTAAATATTGTCTGGAAAATGCAAGAGTCTGAATATTAAATAAAGAAACAAATACCAAAACCGTGAGCAAATAATATAAATGTTTTAACAATTCAGATGAGCTCTGAAATGGGCCTTCTGCTGTGTTTCAAAGCCTAGGTGAAGTGGCAGTCAAAATTGATAAATTGATCGAACAGATTTAATCTGTCAATCAATAAGATTAAGAGATTATACATCAGATTCAACAAGGACTGGGAATGCAGAGTCAGCTTAGTTTCTCACCCCTCTTTCTCTCCATATACTTATTCTCTTTATGTCTTTCATTCTGGATCTGGGTGAGAGGTGAACATGAGTGAAAATGTAAAGAACCCCATTCTCTGTAACTCTGGGGTTTAGAGAAAAAGGGCAGGTGCACAGTAATGTAGAGTTCAGAGAGGTTGTCCTCCATGCTGTGGTATTATTCCTATTGATTTTACCCTTTTTTAGAGGTCTTTCAACCTCATCCCAAATAAGCTTATTTTAGACTATCAGTATTAGCATGTGGTGTGTGTATGAAATTGCCCATTTCAGGGCCATTATCAATGTGAATTGTTACATTATGCAATTGATTTTTGCACAATTCTTGCACTAGAGTTAATAAATGCAAGTAAATGTAAGTATACTTTTTTAAAAGTTGATTCTAGATCAATTGGCCTGTGTACTCTTGCCTTTAATCAAAAAGTCATTGCTAGAAAAAGCTAGCATGAGCCAGAAAATCAGAATATTCATTCATTGTTTCTAACTAGGTAGTGTCGCAATCACACAGCTCCAGGACAGGTGACTGTCTGTGAGGAGTTTGGTGTGTTCTCTCTGTGTCCGCGTGGGTTTTCTCCGGGTGCTCCGGTTTCCTCCCACAGTCCAAAAACACACGTTGGTAGGTGGATTGGCGACTCAAAAGTGTCCGTAGGTGTGAATGTGTGTGTGTGTGTGTGTGTGTGTGTGTGTGTTGCCCTGTGAAGGACTGGCGCCCCCTTCATGGTGTATTCCCGCCTTGCGCCCAATGATTCCAGGTAGGCTCTGGACCCACCGCGGCCCTGAATTGGATAAGCAGTTACAGATAACGAATGAATGTCTCTAACCGCTTGGGTCCATGATGGGTCCGGAGCCTACCCTGAATCATTGGGTGCAAGCCAGGAACACACCCTGGAAGGGGCACTAGTCCTTCACAAGGCAACACACACTTACACACATTCATGGACACTTTTTGAGTCACCAATCCACCTACCAACATGTGTTTTTGGACTGTGAGAGGAAACCGGAGCACCTGGAGGAAACCCGCATGGACCCTGGGAGAACACACCAAATTCCTCACAGTCACCCGGAGTGGGGCTCGAACCCACAACCTCCAAGTCCCTGAATCTGTGTGACTGCGACACTACCTGCTGCGGTTCCGTGCCTCCCCAAAACAGAATATTTGAATCTCAAAGTAGTCTTGTGATCGAAGACCATGGACATCTATAGCTGCTTGTGGAAGTGACTCACTCACCTTTATTCGGATGTCACGTCACCGCAGATGAAAGGATTCATTCTAAAGTCATCTGCCTAAAATGCATTATTTCATCATTTCAATGAAATGGACAATTAAAGGACAATGCCTGTTTTAAAAGAATACATGTGGACAGATAATTATTTGTAAATGTATTACATTTAATTTGAAATGTTTACATAAATAAATAGAATTTTTGTATTAGCCAACACAATTTTGTTTGGCATTTTCTGAATATTAAATATCTCTCATTTACAAATATTTGAAAGATTATGGAGTTATAACTGCACAATGAAGTGCAAAGCTATGTTGCCTGCAGTAAGTTACATATATATATATATACTCAGATTTATTTCTCTGATCAACTTTCATGAATAAAACAAACAAGCCCAGAAACTTTTTTACTGTCTAGTGTAGCAGCTCTTTTGAAAGTTAAGGGGGAAGTGTACGGATTTTTTGACATTAAGCACTACTCTGTTCCCTTGTGGCACGGAGATAAGTTGATCTTTAAGAACATATAAACAATTAATCCAAGTGGCCCTTCCGTAAATGTCGCTGGTAGCCCACTCTACTAAGTAGATTCACTGCATCACTCTGCTGATGCTCACAGTGACAAACAGATTAAATTTTTATTTGTGTTACAACAGAATAAACTACACACCAACTAATCAATAATGATATTAATGACAACTATTTTTGTAGTGGATTTTTATTGATTGTGTGAGTTGGTTAATGCAGTCCTATCCAAAAGTGCACAAAGGGCTAACATTGAACCTTGTTCAATTACTTAAAGACTGATTTTTAACTTGGTTTAATTTTCTACCTAGAATCACCCTTAAGGCTACAGATAAAGTTTCTCTTTGTTCATTTGTGGTTGCTCTAAGTGCATTTTCAAACGCATAGTGCTGTTGTCTTATTGTACGGCCCTTGGGTTTATATTTGATACTTCCTGTATATGAAAGTTGCCAGGTAGAGCTCTGTCGAGAGGATGAAAATAAAACAGACTGTAAAAAGACTCTACACCTCAATACTAACAGAAAACATCTGTCAAATTTGTCAGGGTTTAGTTTGTTTTAGGCTACCCCAAAATAAACTATTGTCTGTTTTTGAACTCTTGATCATATCAAATATTGAAAGCAGAAAAGTAATTAGATTCATATAAATGAAATGAACCAAACAGTTAATTTAAGATATTATGATTTCATCATCATTGAAGCCCTAAGGGTGAGTTCAACTAAAAGGGTTTTGCAACTTTTTTACAACCATTTATGTGTCTATTCCAGCTTTCTGGGGGTGTTTATATTGGTTTGGATATTATATAAGATTTTATTTAAATATTGGTCATTTTTAGGCTAAAATTGTATTGGTTCGTATAATGTTGACCTTAAGTGCTTACTTCTGTGGCTAAACATTCCTCTCTCCTACTATTTGTGGAGCTTTGCGTTTAGTTTTACATGTTGTGTATTGTATGATGATGATGATCATGCCCAGGGTGTTCCAAACACAATTAATTTGGTAGCACTGAGTGCTTCACATCGAGAAGCAGAAGGTCATTATGATATAACATGCCCGAGGATGAGGCCGGAAGGTTGTTTTGCTCAGCCACAGATGGAGCTGGCCAAGGAGAGGCCTCCTCAGCAATCTGGAGGTTTATGGCTCTCAGCTCTTTAGACAAATAAGAAATGCCTAATGTCAGCTGTTATCCACTAGACCAACTAGATGTCCGCCAAGTATGACAGCAAAGGGGAGTAAAGGGTGAGATAACATCTGAAAGCAGCTTCTTACAAACCACCTAGTTTCAGAGTTGCTTGGCCCCTTTATCTCAAGGCTGTGTTCAGTGTATGTAAAAACAATGCACGATCTAGATGTAAAGCATTAGATAATAGGATCTTTTATCATCAACATCTTACATAGAGCTCATCTCTCCATTCAAACACAGAAATGTTCCTCTAGAATTTTACCATTCATGTAAGCATGAGTATGTTTGTATTACAGGTTTTATAGAAGGTTTGTTTCATTTTACATCAGCAACATGTTGTAATCTGTGAAGGCTTTCCTTGAATTCTGTGATTTTGGAATATTTCTGTGAGGATTTAATGGCAGTGAGCTGCGAGATATCATGAATATCCTAAATATCATGTCAACTCAGTGTCAATTATGCTACAGTATTCCCCAGCTCCACAAGCCAATACTAGGGGCTTTACATATCTCTAGTTTATTCTTTCCATTGAGTACAGTGACCTGCAGAAAGCCAGAGCTTTTTGATTATACTTATATGTTCAAGTTTTTTGGGCATACTGTGAACAAGTTTTTGAGCAGTAAGATCTCAGTAGAAGTCATGTACTTTGCCCTGATGTGATTCTGATAATTGTGCTGTCCTGAGATTGTAAGAAAAACCCTATACACGTTAATCTGTGATGGAAAAAGGGCACAGTGTTCTAGTTAGAGCTTGTTAAACATTACACACGGAGACGAGTCTGACCAGCCTGTGACCGAGAGCTGTTGGGAAACTGCTTGGGACCATATTTATTTATTTTTAGTCCTGTTTCCTCCACCGCTTTTTGCATGGGCCCTTTTCTTATACTTGCATCCTGTCATTACTGTCTCTTACCGAGAGCGTTATGTGGTACAAATGTCAGAATGATCCAGGCATTCAGTGTAACTTATCTTTGGGCCTCTTTCTTTTCTTCAGCTTTCAAATATAGATTATGAAGCCAGTGGTCCTATGAAAGAGAATAAAAAATATATATGAGGTCAAACATCTCTGGCTGAGGGCTTTTGAAGCTCTGTTGTTGGAAAGTTCTGGAAGGAAGCCATGTGAACTATGTAATTTTGGAGCATCCTTACACCACAAAGCTCAGTCAAATGCATG
Organism: Hoplias malabaricus; assembly: GCF_029633855.1. Lineage (NCBI taxonomy): Eukaryota > Metazoa > Chordata > Actinopteri > Characiformes > Erythrinidae > Hoplias > Hoplias malabaricus. The sequence continues at coordinate 9,794,751 of NC_089804.1, forward strand.
GCTTTGCTCTGAAGATTTTGCTGAGTGTTGGTTTCCCAGACTGTCCAACCCAGAACTGTATCTTTTTGTAAAGGAGTGTTTGCAGTGATTAGTTACCATGATTAACAACATATGTTACATATGAAAAATGCCCATGTAGATTAGGCTGGTGTTTGGTGACAGTTAACATCAATGCATTAACTGCTCCCAATGTTAGTAAAAACGTATTTAAAGCACATTAAAAAAATAAATACAAATCTCATGATATATTTCATGCAACCCATGATAAGACCCTAGTGTTCCCACAAAAAACTGGATGTTTGATCTCATGTTAACTACACATTTATTATACCTAACAGATGAGACTGGTTTTGAAACACAGTTGTTGAGTTGCACTTGTTGAACATGTTCAGGACTGCAGGCAGTTCAAATGGCAAGTAAAGGAGGCCGAGTCTCAACAAAGCTGCTTTGTCAATTTGACTCACAACGAGTCAAAAACATTCTGCTACCACCCCAGGCCTATCATGTACTTTCTAAAACATTCTTCTGGTGATACATGACCTTTGCTCCCTTTCTGTCAGACTGTCATAAACATCAGGAAGAAGGGTTAGCAGGTTTTTTGTTGTTGTTGTTGTTGTTGCTCTATAAAATATCTTAAGAAAAGCTTTCTTTTTCATTCTTTCAAAAAAGGGTTTTGCACTATTGAATATGTACAGCTAGTTTTGTTCAATCTATGAGACTTTTATTACGTGGTTATTAATATAAACTGTAATGACCATATTTTTGCGACATCAAGAACAGCTCTGAGGCCCAAGATGGGGAGCTACACTTTCAAATTACTCAGGAAGAGGACACTGAGCAAATTCTCATGTTATCTGATTTCATCACTGTTTTACTGTGGATCTCTTTTATTAACATTCGCAAAGTTCTTTGCTAAAACCATCAGAGACCTATTCAAGCCAGACCTCTGCCCCACTGGCTTTGCTCAGTGGGAGTCTGCTACTAAGCTGGACCGCTCTGTTGATGTTGCTGCCGCTCTTGGCTCCTGTTGCAGCTCCACTGTTTTGCCAGCTGTGCCGTGTCCTTTGTTATGGCTGGCTAGAATCACGTGCTGAAGATTTAGAGAGGCATTTTTCTCAGCATGCTAGCGGTTGCAGTTGTCGCAAGCCAACTAACACTGAGGAAGGCTGCCATATTTCAGTAGAATACTTTGATCAGTATATGAAACCAATATCCACGCTTTGTTGAGATGTATTACTGTGGAGTTTTACTCGGTTGGAGATACTAATGGAGTTAAAGTCAACAATGCTGGACAGAACATCACTTACTTTATTACAGAGCATTAATCAAAGGAATATGTACATTGCTGTGAGTCAAAATACTTGACAAAAGACACTTGACTAAATTGAAATACAGCCTGTCTGTATCTAAAGAAATGATGCTGAATGGTGTTTTTTTATCTTTGAGAGCAACTGCAGAAGGGCTATGACTTCCTTGCCGTAAAATTCAACTCACTTCAGCAGGGAACTGTAATCCTGGCAATGAATTTTGCCGATGTCATCATCTACATTTATAAAGAGTAGTTCACGTGTGCTGCAGTTGAAGCCTCATTTTCCTGATAGGCCTGTTTACATAGCTTGGCCACAAGATGTCTGTGCTTCATTTGAATATTTAGCTTTAGATCATAACAACATAAAACAGCTCTTACTGACTGTGAGCTTATTATTAAAAAGAGTACTACAGTAAACCAAGGCAGTTTGGAGTTCTCTTCCAGAACATTACTTTTTTTTTTATTTCTTATTCTTCTACACCTCGTTGTCTGGTCTATGCAAGACCAGAGACACATTCAGCAGCTAATTGTACACTGATTAAAATATGCCCTCAGGTGGCCTCCATGTCATCATAGTTATTTGCATTTATATTTACTGCCCACTTTAGTACGTACATCTACCTTGTGTCTGCACGTTTTGGGTATTGATATGTATGCCATGCTTCCTACACAGTGACTCTTACAGGTGTAGGGTTGTGTTTCTGCCCGAGCTGGGAATGTTGACAGCAGTTGTTTCATCTGCTATGCTATAGCATAACCATAAAGGGTAACACAATGTTTACAATTATATTGTATTATGCCACAGTTAGTTCCGACCCTGCTATGTGATATGCTGATTACATTATAGTGGCACTCTGACCGAAGCTCTTCAGGTATCACTTCACAAAATAAATACATCTAAACTAGCAATGATGCCAGCACTTACAAGATAGAGCTGTGCCTGGACTTTTTCACCCAACGGTGACTTTTCCTTTCGCACACTATTTTGAACAGAGTAAAGGGTTATTGTGCAGTGGACTGTTATCTACTTTCTGATTTGTAAACAAGATAAACTAGGAAATAATTAAAAAGTAATTGACTACGTTTATGGGTTTCTGTGACTGTGTTTAACTCAAACCAAGGCTTGTCTTTTTTTCTCCGCTACTCTCATTCATCAGCTCAACAGCATGACTCTGAAGCGATGCTCCAAAATACTCATTTTTAACTGAAACAGAGAGAACTTGGCATGGTTTAGTGTTTGATATTTATTACTATGATCTGAATTCACAGTAAACAATGGTTAAACCACTACATTTTACTAACTTGATGCGTTTATCTCTGCCTCTGTCATGATTTAGACAGGGTTTAACAACGCACAAGTTAAAGATTCAGAGTTAGTTGTAAAGAGCAAAAAGGAATGTGTGGAATGGAACTGCCTTTCCTTGCAGAAGGTTGATAAACAAACAAACAAATTTTTTTTATCTTAAAACCTAATAATAAATGGCGATAACAAACTGTGGTATAATCGGAATAATACACTCTAGGATCATGTTATAACGTGAGATGTATACTGATCTTCGACTGTAGCACACCAGTGCCAATATCTCTCATTATAGCACTCCCTCTCTTGTATTATTGCGTAAATGTATAATATAAATGCATGCCACGATTTAGCCATACCATTACCAATTGTAGTCGAGTTCAATCATTTGTTAGCCCCCTTTACACATTCATTAACATTCAGAACTTCCACAGGACCACCATTGAGCAGGTATTATTTGGATTGTGGATCACACACAGGACTAATATTCCTGCTCAGTGGTGGTCCTGTGGGGGTCTTGATCATTGAGGAATGGGCTGAATTTGGGTTAAAAACTGATGTAGCAAAACAGATGGACTAAAATCTGTACAAAGTGCACCTGTATGAAAAATGGACCAGATAAAAAATTGCAAATACAAGGTACATTTATCCAATAAAGAGGTTTCATGTCACCTTTATTATTTGATAAGTTAAGTGAGTAATTCTGATTGTTAAGGGCTTGATTTTGGGACGGGAGAGGTACACGCTTTTTGTATCCATATTAAAGTGATAAACACACTAGGGTGCACAGTGGCGCAGCAGGTAGTGCTAGAGTCACACAACTCCAGGGACCTCCAAGTCCTGCTCCGGGTGACTGTCTGTGTGGAGTTTTGTGTGTTCTCCCCTGTCCGCTTGGGTTTCCTCCAGGTGCTCTGGTTTCCTCCCACGGTCCAAAAACACACGTGGCTAGATGGATTGGTGACTCAAAAGAGTCTGTAGGTGTGAGTGAATGTGTGAGTGTGTGTCGCCCTGTGGGCGCCCCCTCCAGGGTGTATTCCTGCCTTGCTCCCAGTGATTCTGGGTAGGCTCCAGACCCACCACGACCCTGAACTGGATAAGAGGTTTCAGATAATGAATGAATGAATGAATGACACACTATTTGTATCTGAAATGTGATTTAAATTCTGAAAAGTGGATATAGAAGTGGATATAAAGATAGCATTTGATGAAGAGACTTTGGTCGATTGAGCAGATGTAACTGGGTCAGACTGAAGAGCAGTAAGGGCTTAGACAGAAGCTTGCGAGGCTGACTCCCTCGTTAGAGCATCCGGTCGTTCAGATGCAACACACATCCCCGACTCTACTTCCTGGAGGGGAGGAAAGGAGGGGGAGTATGGAGGGATGACCAGCGGCAGCAGCTAACGAGTGTGGGAGAGTCTTCTGACCCCACTGAGAGCTCCAGCTGAATGATAAAACTGCAGGCAACATTGTCTCTATGTTTTAAGCTCACATTAATACAAGGAAATTTGATCATTTAAAAAGCTATTAGTGCCTCAGTGGTCAGATAACGCAGCAAAGGAAATTGTCCTTTCTTTAGGCATTAGCTACAGATGGTCATGTAGTTAATGCTAGATTTGTTCCTTCACCAAAATATAGTTATAGCCATATTTGATATTTACAATTTGCATTAAAGCTCTATGGCTATATCAGTACTTTGCTTAGTATGTTTCATAGGTGCCAATAAAAATTGATAAACTGCTATCACTGTCAAAACACCCATTTAATAAAAAATAGATTTTTTTTTTTTCAATGTGTACTGTGACCACCTTTTGCTTAAATTCTGTTCAGGACGTTTTTCCTGGTAGAAACTACGTCCTGGTGGTTTACCAGGTCATGCATGGTTTTTAGGGTTCCAGTTTTCTCTATCCTTAGCATTGTTTAAGCTTCAGTTTGAAAACTCTGGCCTGCTTTTTGCAAAAGGCTGCGTGTTTAACTGTTACTATAGGTGCATCGACAATAGGGCACCAATCATTTAAATGTTTCAGTCTCTATTTCAGCTTGATTTCTGCATCTAGTGGTGTCTTAGTTTTGTAGGATTTGTGTTAATAATGAGTAAATAAATTGGGTTAATTAGTAATTGTGGTTTGGTTGCCCCTGATTGGTCTAAATGTCCCCATTTAAAAGATGATAAGAATATGTTCAAAATACTGTAAACTAATGGTTCTCAAACTTTTTAGACCAAGTCATCAAAACCAAAACCTCCAAGTACCACCTATATTTTTACCACAGAAACATGTGCACCCCTGGTTCTTCCTCTGTTTCGGTGGCATAAGGCAAACTCTTTCTTGAATTTTTGCATGCATTTGCTGCCTCTAATTTACTTGAAATTTGCATTCTTAACACAAACTTATCTAAAATAATTACTAAAAATTATAGAGAGAATACAGATAACTAGACATAAACTGAATGTTTTAAACACAATTATACATATAAATTATTATGAGAACATATCAAATTTGTGGGCAATAAGCGTTTTGGAAGAAATAAAAAACGAGAAGTGGTCAATGTATTATCAGTCATGTGCTGTAACAGGCTACATGTTAAAACAGAGCAGTGGGGGCTTGAGGCAGGTCACAGCGGCTCTCGGCGCTTGTAGCAGTAAGTGAGACTGTGTCAAACATGTTTTAGGGCTGTAATGACGCGAACAACAGCCATGTTTTCCTTCAGCTGAGTGTTTTCTTCTATTTTGTCTTCACTTGTACAGAATTCTCACTTATTTTCTGTATGTTTGCCTCTGGATTTAGTCCTTTTGGGGTCCGGAATATTTCTCGGGCTTGTTCTTGGCTTGTTTCTCTCGATTTTGCTTTGCCCTTTTTGTAATAAAATCTAAATTGCTCATGTCTGTCTTTAACATTTGCTTACATCCAGTTCCAATTATTCCAAACAGACGTTCCTCTACAGATGTAATCAACTACAGTGTATGCGTAGCACATTTTATTATTCTGCAACACAAATTAATTTAATTGGGGCATAATTATGAAAAATGTGAAGCATTATGTAATTTTACACATAAAAACTTTAGATTATCAATTATGAATCAATTCCTTAATTAAGTAGTGCATTTCTTTGAGGTCATTTGGTGCCTACCACACGTACCGCAGTTTGTGAACCACTGCTGTAAATCAGCTATTGACGTTTGAATATTGCGCTCTTGCAATTTCAATTTCATTATAAACAATGATTCATCTTTCAGCTCTAATAGATGTAGCAGGTCGGAGAGACAGAAAAAGAATATAAGCAAGTCTCTTTGAACTTCCTACACAGCTCAGCATGGTCTGGGGCATGTTTTTTATGCTTTATCATTGCGTTATGGTGGCAGAAAGCTAAAACAACCTTTTAGTCCCAGTGCAAAACTAACGAAGCATTTTTTTAGACACCCAACAACGGCAAGTGGAATAAAGAGAAAATGGTGTAAATGTTGTGCTTTTCACTAAGCTGTTCCTGGAGAGGGTCTTAAATATTCTTCTGAATGTCTTGGTTCAGAAATCAACTCCAATCAAAGCTCCTACTGATAAAGGCATTGATTTGGCCAGGTCTCAGAGGAGGGAGCTGTGAGTGTGTGCTCTGATGTATTCTTTATCAGTGTGTCTGGGTGAAGGAGATAGACTCTGGAGACTGAACAGTACGTCTCTGTGCCCGCGGCCCACTGGGGCTCGTCCTGAGAGTGACTCCACTCATATTAATCATTAATGTGGTTCCCAGGTGTCAGAGCTGTTAACCGCCTGGCACTGACCACGGGGGAGAGCCGGGATGCTTTCCCTGTCCTCCAACACCTCCCCCGCCCACCCTTTCTCTAATCTCCTGAGGCCACTCAAGCTGACTGAGGAGTTAAGTCTACGCACGATTTCTCTTCATCCCTGATTTTGGAAAGATTGCTTCAATTAAGTAAACGGCAGGGTTCCTTAAGCCATTAGCCATATTTTTGGAAAGCTTGTTTCTCTCTCTCTCTCTCTCTCTCTCTGCTTATGGCTTGCTCACTCCCTTTCTCTCACCCTTCTAGCATAAAAAATGACAAAAAAACAAAGTGCACTGCATTAAAAAGTGTTATTTGCAAAATAAAGAATGATGTTTACTGGAGAACAGTTGAAATTATAATGCATTATTTGGACCAAACATTATTACATTCTGAATAATGGCTTGATTCATCAACTAACCCTCAGCAGCCCAGAAAAAGTATCAAAGATGTTGTTACATTGTAATTCTCATTTCACATCTTTCTACAACATCAATATTGTGAAAAATATAAAATCAATAAAGCAACTCAATTTAACAAATGATTGCCACAGTAAGATCTTCCTGCTTGTTCCTTGCTTGAACATTGCTGTGTGAATTCTCTTGTATTCAGCCACAGACGCATTAGTGAGATCAGACATTGATGTTGGATAATTAGTTCTCTGTCACAAACATCACTCCAGCTCTCACTGAAATATTGGATGCAGCTCCATCAGTTCAGGAAATGCAGGTACAATGCTTCACAGCCCAAAGCTTGGTGGTTTAAACCTATACGTGTTACTGAGAATGGTGCCCTTAGATTCATGTGCAGCAGCTCCTTACTGTCCCATTTTATGTTATGCTTGGAAACATGTGTCCACAATTGGGCTGTCCAGAATAACATTTTTAGGGCTTCGGAGCTTTGGCCGGGATGTTCGGTGAATATTCTAACATTCAGGAAGTGGGGTGTTATATGTTGTTGTCATTAACAAAATCCGCTTCAATATCCCTCACTCCATTCACTCGCTAAATATGCTCTCTAACCTGCTAACTAGCTTGCTAACTATGGGCACAGAGTATACACTATTTAACCAGTTTAAGTGAAGGGGCTCTAATTTCAGGCACAAAGCTGACACAATGAACTGTGGCGTCTCCTCGCTTTGTTGTAAGTGTGTTTGTTTTAGCATGTTTGGCTGTTTTATATGACTGAGTTTTAGACTTCATTTGCACAAAGACTTTTATGTCGAAGAGCCTGAATATGGGTGGAGTAGGGAGAGCACTCTTTTTCTGCTGGAGCCTGAATGTGGTGGAGCAATGCCTTTATCGCCACATTTATCTCAAAAAACTGAATATCTGAAACTCATATTCAGAAACCAAATAAATACCCAATGATTAAATATCTGAATACCTAAATACTTGGTGCCAGCCGTATTGTTCAGAAAATTAGGCAGCATTGTGGCTCCCAGCATGGCTCCGCTCGCTGAGTCGTTCGCTAACTCGTGCCACTAAGGGCACAGAGTGTACACGAATAAACCAGAGCTTCGAAGAGGTGTTGTAACAAAAGGAACTGTAGCTTTGCCATGCTTCTTATTAAGTAGATTGCTGTAGAGTTTTACGCTTGGTGGAGAGTTGCATTCATCGCCACATTTATCCAAAAAAAGTAATTCCTACCCAATGAACGAATATCCGAATATTCGGGGCCAGCCCTAGTCCACAGTGAAAGAACCTAAAATATAGGGGATATTATGAAGTTACATAAATTGTGAAATAACCTATAGATCAACGTATTTAAAAGAGAGAAAGAGACAGTGCAGAAGGTAAGGGCAGAAGGAGAAAATGTAGTGAGTTGGAGAACTGTACAGACTGAACCCTTTAATTTTGAGATCGGGGTGCAGATCCTCTGTGTTTGCCTGACAGGCAGATGCAGATGCTCGGGCGTGCCCCTTTGTCTGTGCTGCCGTGGGCAGATGCTGGCGGCACGGTGGACAGCACTGCTGAGAGCCCTCTCAGAGAGAGAAGGCATCTGCTCATCCTTTCAAGAGAGAGAGAGAGAGAGAGATAGAGAGAGAGAGAGAGAGAGAGAGAGAGAGAGAGGGAGGAAAAAACCTCCCCCCCCATGACTCACTTCCCATCTCCACAGCTCTCTTTCAGCCCGGGCGGAACTCATCAGCTCTTCATGTTCCTAGCTCCTTTTATTCTGCTGCCATTGCTCATGGAGAGGAAACAAACAGACAGATGTCTTATTTCAGACCACCTGCAGAGCTCCACCTACCCATTAGAGCCGTCCCTCCTCCGGCCTGTGCTGGGCCCACGTTCATGCCCACTGTCAGCGACACTCTGGCTTTTCAACTTGGCAAGCATCGATCGGCAACGATTTCCTGTCAGTGGCAACTGAGAGGCAAAAAGATTGATCACTTGCAATTGTGTGCTTGGAAGTGTGTGTGTGTGAGAGTGTGTTCTGTTTGCTTTTATATATTTTGCAGAAAGAAAGACCTGAACTTGTAGGAAATTGGGTACTCATCTAAAAGACTGCTTTCCTCCAAAGCTGAAATGATTCTTTGAAATATATCAGAGAGGGAGAAAATACATTACAACACTTTACATAGGGCTGGACAATAACTCAGTATCAATATATATCACAATATACAATGTTTCAATAACAATGATATGATTTTTAGACACTTTCAGTATTTCTATATACATAATTTACAACATCGGTCACTGACTGACGTTCATTACAGGGCACTGTCAGTTCAGCGCACTCAGTTTAAAACTTAATTTAAAAATATTAATACCAACAAAGCCAGTATGTTTATGTTTGAAGGTGATGTCATGTTTTTTGTTTGTTCCTGGAAGTGGATTTTTTATTATTAATATTGATATCAGAATTAAATTGCTTCGACCAAAATTAAGAAATATATTGTGATATATATATTTTGGCCATATCATCCAGCCCTAACTTTTCACAGTAAGGCTACATGACATCTACTTAAGCATTACATGCCAACTGACGTAAACCTGCTTAAGCATCTGTAAAGGCCTGCTCCAGCAAGCTGCCACATGTGACTAAAGCATTTTTATGACTGATACTTGTTGGAATAAACCTTTATTGATGTTTATATTGGTTTATGTCATTGGTCATGAAAGACTGAAGTAAATGTCATGTAGCTGTTGTAGCTGTGTGAAGAATGACCTGCAGTAAGGTATTAACAAAATATCTCATAAGGTAAAATTGATGCATTTCTCTAATACATATTAATTTTATTAATGATGTTAAAAAACGAATCTATGTGTTCACATTCATGTGTTTGGGTGTTTGCATGTGCACTAAGAAAGGAAGAAAGACTTTATAAAGTGTTTGACAATTGAAGACCTCCCACTTTTCAAGCCACGGCTTAGTTTCCATGTCCTCTTCATTTGCAGTCTGCTAGTAAGAACAATGCACGTGTCCCTCAGTAGGCCATTGTCTTTCAAATGAAGCTGTCCTTCTTCCAAAACTCGAACAGAAGGCAGTGAAAGCTCTCTCCTGCCTTTGACGGAAAAATTCTCTTCTGTGGGAGGGACCTCTTTGTTGACGCAGCTTTTGGACGATTGTAGCAGTGGTCAGAAATTCACAGTGGTCTCAGCTGACCTCATCTTGTATCGTTGTTGTCCAGAAGTCAAAGACATTAATCATTTGACATGACCCTTCACAGTCCCAATACCCTCATATCCCTTTCAATATCCATTTCTGCTAAATGAGCATCCATTATTATGAACTCATCTGCAGAATGTTTCATAAACGACGATGGTATCAATTACAATTCATCTGTCATTGGCACTTTGCAAGTCCCAGGTTAATGCTCGTCCATATGTGACGGCAGCTGCTTAATTGTTTCTCTTTCACACAGTTTTCCCAAGGACTATTCCAACAGCTGTAGACAAGGTAGAAGAGAAAACGAAGGAATAAAATGCCGAAAGGCTAATATTTTATGTGTGTAGCAACAGATTAGCCATAGCAGAGTAACCAACAGGGCTGGATATATTGTTTAACACTCACAGCATTGAAACTTCAGTACAACACTTTATACAAGTGAGCATATGAGCCATTAACCCTTTGCTGAGTGTTGTATTTATTGTATCAATACATTCTTTAAAGACATGTAGCGTCAGTGCAAAGCATTTGACCAGCGCATACTGTGCACATTTTTTTTAATGTGAGTGAGTGGATGTGAATATAAGTGACCTTATCAAACCCCGTTTGTTATTGCTGAAACATTTGGATACACTGTGCACTTACAGTGATATATAATAAACATATAGGAATGGTCAGAGTGCAGCTGTGATAAATAAATGCTTATTTTACAGTTATTGAAATGGATTGATTCTAAAAGTCAGCTGAAGTGTGAAGTATAAGACCACTTGTGTTTCACAGCTTCAACATCAGACAGCACAGTATTAAAGGGAACTGTAGGTTAAAAAGCAAAAAGAGCTGCTTTCTTCTGTAAGAATCATATGAAGGTTCACCAGTTTGTTTTTAATGTACTGTAGACATATTGCAATTGCAATATGTAGTGATATAACTGCAATATGGTATTATGTCCATGTTGTGCAGCCCTTGTGGCCAGTGTCTGGTGGCCCATTGTGTTGTGGAAATTAGGAGAGCTGGCACAGATGTTATCTGTCCCGGGCTCTGTTTATTTGGCAGCTTGCCAAGAAAAACTCAGAAACGTGAATATTTCATGACAGCTTTTCCTGTTGAAAGGATGGTCCTTTATAGATCATTCCGTTTTTATTTTCTGATGAATAGTACTAGGGCTCGATTTGCAGACACTTCCGCAGGCTCCATTTGCAGTTTGTCAAGAAAAAACAGTAAATAAAACAGAAGGTCTGGTGTGCTTCACGGATGACCAAGAGCCACTGGACGTGATTACTTCTGCATGGATTCTCTGGCAGCGGATGAAACAGAGAAAATGCGAGAGACAGGACTTTTTTTTTGCTTCATGGTCATGTTGGAACTGTCGCTGTAACCCTGGCCAAGCGTGCTTTGACTTAGCTGAAGTTTATAATTATTATAAAGCATGTGAACTAGTCTCATAAACACCCTATGTCAGGTTCACCTTAGGATTTAAGGATTCAAGAGCTTTCTTTGGCTGTTGTGTAAAGGAACGAGAATTTCATATGCTTGTGTTTTTGCCAACACACATTTGAAAGAATGCAGCCCCAGGAACCTATGAATGAACTAGAAGCTATTACATCAACTCTGTAGTCTCTGTTATTGTCTCTTGCTTGCCTTTAGTCTGCTCTCACTTTTCATATACTTAGGCTTCCTTCACACTGCAGGACAGATTGGATTCGATCCGATTTTTAGACAGAGTAGCCACATTGCAAGGAGCCTTAACAAGGATTGTAGTCAATCACATTTACTGAAGAGGCTGTGTTCAGAAATCTCGTTTGTAAACACCTAGCCATGTGGCTAGAATTCAGCTGGAATAGTCAGATTTGCAGGAAGCCAGATTGAGCTCTAAACAGCAACTTGACGAGTAGCCTCATTTGATCATATTGGCCTATCATCACACACACATGCTAACAGTATGTTCCACACAGCCATGCTAATATTAGTTTGACAGCAGCCTCTAAAGAGCTGCCCTGTGTCTGCGCAAGGTTCCTCTCAAGGCTTTCAGTGTTCGACTGCCAAAGGTGGCCGGAGGTTAACTTCTAAACCAGTTCAGCGCTAACACTTTAGCTGCTACACAGCTGCTAAATGCTTCAGCAGACATTAAAATGGTGGATTATTTATGGTTGTTACTGAAGCTAATAGTTTAACAGCTTAGCACCCTCACAGCTGGGTTTTTTTGTAGATAGTTCATGCTAAATAGTAAATTATATGCCCAACAGTTTAGCACACTACTTAATAATGTTTTTTTAAATGAAGTGTATCAAGGATGTTGTAGCTTACCCTGGTTTATTGAATGCATAAGTCCTGCAGAGATTACACACACTGAACATACGCAGTGAAATGTCAGTTGATCAGTATGTTGACATTAAGTAGCATTAATAATGCATTTTATAGCAGTGTAATTTAGTTTTCTCCAGAGATTTTGTTCAGCCACAGTTTGACTTAATTTACATGAAAATGGACAATCTAACTTAAGCATGGTACAGCAGCTTTAGGCTGAAGTTAAATTCAACTTTCGCTCTGTTTGCTCTCAATGTGTTACTGAATCATGCTGCATTATTATATTAAACTATGCAGCTGGTGTCACAAGCTATGAGGGGCATGAAGGTAAGGTAAAGAGCAACATAGTGGGGGGACAAATGGCTCCCTTGAGCTTGGTGTAGGGGGGTCATAGTCCAGTTTTGGTCATTTTGGGGGCTATCTAATAGCCTTTCCTAAACAGAGCATACATCCATGGAGTCCTTCTCATCCCTGGACCACAGGGTGTCGTCAAGACAACCACAGGCCACAAAGAGCCTTCTCAGTCCCATTCAGAGGCACGAGAGAGAGGAGCTTTTGTGCTGGGCCATGGAGCTGTGGGTGGGAGGTAATGTATGCATTTAGTGTGCAAACAGAATAGATGAATAAGTATGTGAGCTTAGCTCTGTTTCATAGCACTTTCTGTTTATGAGCTTCTCACAAAGGTTCACTTTGTCAAAACCACAGCTACCTACGCACTGACAAAGAGGGTTACAGGAGTAAGAGGGATTACTTTATGGATTTTCAAGTCATTTTTATAAATAAAACTTTTTACATTTCTAATCACAATTATCTATTTCATTTAATGTGTCCAAGTGGATTTATATATGTCTGTGTGAACAAGTTTTTCTTTTTCAAAATTTGACCCTTTATATATGCAGTAATACCTTGACTTATGAGTTTAATTCATTCTGTGACTGAGCTCGCAACTCAGTTTGCTTGTATATCAAATTTAATTTCCCCAATAAATGAATTGAAATGTTATTAATCCATTCCAGCCTCCCAGATATCACACCTTTTATTAAATAAAAAATGTACTTTATAAATAATGTATAAAGATTGGGGAGTTTTTCTTTTTGTGCTCTATCTTGTATGGCAAGATAACCACGTGAACCGAACGTTAGCTGGACTATCTAGTGGCGGGTGGCGTAAGTTCACTCATAACTCAGATCTCGGCTCACGTCATAAAGCAAAAAATCGACCAAGTGACGTCTCGTATCTCTGAAAATTCATAAGTTGATTCATTCGCAAGTCAAGGTTTCACTATACATATATAAAACGGTGTACTAGGAAACACTCGGATTGGTGTATTTTGCCATTGACTCACATCCTAAATAAAGATGTGTGGACTGTTTTTATCTGAGGCTTAAGCAGTAGAATGAATGTCACCATAAAATACAAATATACCATCTTAGATACATCTTACAATGTTTTTAAAAAATGATTAACAAATTAAGAGTAGACTATGAATAAAAAAGAGGCACTGGATGACTTTGTTGTAGATAAAAAGAAATGGGAGAATTCTAGAGCCCTCCTCAGGACAGCGTGTACAGACACAGAATCAACAAACAGGAGTTTTTACAGATCAATAATTTATCATTGCTTGCCGCATTCCCAATCCAACATCAGACGTCCTCACATTTTTTTGTGTTTTTCTTATTTAACATGAGAATGATTAAGATAATGATGATGTCCCGCTGTTGCTGTTGATAACATTATAATGTATTAAGCCAATCTGGGAATATGAGGCATCATCTACAAAGCATAGATAAATAATAATTTGAAAATCATTTTATCAATTTTTTATTTCAATAATTAATGAAAATGTGACCCAAAATGTCCAGATGATTTATTCCGTCTCAGAAAACACATATTTGAGGGCTGTAAATTGCAGGAAAAGATCAAAATATAATTTGGCTCAGAGTCCCAAGGCCGTAATTTATCACTATGCACCTGCCACCATCAGTCATGTTCACTGTGTCCAGGAAATATCTATGGCATGTTATTGAGAGGTGCCGACTCTATTGCTGTGAGATCCAGTAGGATATGTGTTAATGAGGCATCTCACTCAATTTAGTTACTACTGTCCTCTAAATCAACAGATGTCAAATCGTAGGACTAGTTTGTAAGTGTTAGATATATAAAATATAGGAACACAATTCTTCACCTGTTTAGTGTTATCTGCAACTTGAATCGGACATGCTAATAAGTCTATGTCCACATCTGGGGTCATTCATCCATTACTTAACACTTCACTGGGCTGGATGACAGTGACTGGTTGGAATACCATAAAGTCTGAGAGCACGCTGAATAATTGAAAAGCCCCAAAACACATGCCTTCTCCAGGACTCGGCTGGATGTCTGGGCACTGTTTTGCCCTGTGGCTCTGGGCTGCTGCCTGAGTGTGGAGCTAGTGGGGAGGGGCGAAAATGGCCACTAGGCTTCAGAGGCAGGTGTGCATCTTCTCCACTGAGAGCCTATTTGATAGCGAATATTATGTTGCTGAGGCAGAGAGAATGTTTTAGTGCTCAGTCAGTCAGAAGAAAAGCCTCTGCTCTTTGAGGGGAGATGGGCATCAGCCAACAGAGGTGCATTTTAGCAATAAAGGCCATGAAAAATGCATGACCCAAAGCAATATTTAGAAACTGCAGGGGGGCTTTTCAGGACAGATCAAACAAAGTGACACACTTTGTGATGACTGGTGCTTAACAAAGCTTCATTTATTTTTTAGAAATCACTCTGTGAATTGTTAGACTTTTTGCCATTTATATAATTACATGTATTTATTTAATTTTATTTGTTTTCCCTAGATGCTAACATTTGCTCTTCACTCATTCACTGTTTTGAAAAGCTTCCAATTCTTGCTGGTGGTCCATAAGTCAACTGGCATGAGGCACAACATAGCAGTACACTCAGGGCTTTGTTACCTTAGCCAAGATTCCACACAGTTGAGTCTGCCTTTCTGACCACAGACAAAGGATAAGTGACAAAGCAGACAGATGCCAGTAGTATAATGGGTGTGAATATAATATCATGACAAGTCATCTTCCAACTCAGACAAGGTAATGCTTGGAATAGCCATTGACTACTCTTGTGAAAATTCAGCATAATAGTGATTTAGCCTTTGCAGCTAAAACTATGACATCAATACACAGAGAGAAATAACATCAGAAGGTGCCCTTAACCTGTGTGTGTCCCCACTCTGTGTCTCACTGTCTGACCTCGGTGGCAAGGGAAGGACCTATTTATAGCTCTGGGGGTCTAGCTGTCATGGGAACTTCCTCTGGGTATGGCTAGTGGGGCATTCATTCAGAATGCCTCGGACAGCCAGAGAACGCTACGATGAGATGAGTTTGTTTTTATGCCTGTGCCAAACATGGATGTAAATTTGGCATGTCAGGCCCTCAGCGGTTTACTTTTATGGAATAGTTTAGACATGCATACTGATGTTGCTAACAGAAAATTAGATAGCATCAGTTCCTTACTATTTACTCTTAAGGATTTTTAGCAGTCTTATATTGTTGGATTACTGACTGCATCCCCACTTTAACTCCTAGACATAATATTTCTCTATTAAAACCTATGAATAACAAGTTAAAATGGTATTCAGTGGCATGGTATTCAAATGATATCAGTATCAGCAGATACCTCTTTAAAGGAATAGATATTGGTGGATATTTAGGTTAGACCAATATTTCAGACCAATATTTGAAAAAGTATTTATAGCACCCCAGCAAATGTAGGCTGTTCACATTCCAACCGTACGTCCTTTATCTGGTATCACTAATACAAACCCCATTCCCAGAAAAGTTGGGATGTTTTGAAAAATGTAAATAAAAGCAGGCCGTAATGATATGCAAGTAATTTAAACTCTATATTTCATCAAAACAGTCAGTATTTCGAATATTGAAACTGAGAAATTGTAATGTTTTTCTGAAAAATATTTGCCCATTTTGAATTTGATGCCAGTAACATGTCCCAAAAATTTCGGGACCCACGCTTGGTCACTTTATCTTCTATATTTTATACTTAATGTATATTTCATATATAGTGCTTCTTTGAGAGAAACTGGTACCTTGGGTACAATGACAATAAAGTTTCCTTAAATCCTTGAGAAAACAATGTTTATATTCAAGGGACAAGGACTAAAATCAATGTTATTAAAAACAGACCCGTTTTTGTAGCAAGCTCAGAAGACAATTGTCAGTGAACAGTTTGTCGGTGCCTCCACAAATGCAAAATTAAAAAGTTAAAACTCACAAATGTAAAAAAGAAAAGAATATATAAACAGGATTCAGAAAGATGGACTGAGGTGAAGTGTCATGATGTCTAACAGATAAAAAAAACTTTATTTTTTTTGTATATCATGGATGCTGCATTCTCCAGAGCAGAGAGACAATCTTGCCATGATTGTATGGGGCTGCATTAGTGCACGTAGCATGGGCGGCTTGTATTTTTCTGTGAAGGCCTTGCTTATTTTAGTAAGATATTCTGCAGAGATTACAGCAGTATGGTTAGTTCAGAACTGTCAACCACAGAAAACAGCTGGGTCTATTATGACACAAAAACACTGTAATGGAGAACCAAACTGTTGAACAGATGAAATCCTATAATAAGCAAGGATTGGAAAACATCATATCATTGGCATTGCATTCGGATTTATTTACATTTTGCACAGTGTCACTATTTTTTGGAAATTGATTTGGCATCCACACACAATTCCCATATCTGTGTATTCCTCTATGAGAAGCCACAGGTCCCCGAGGGGTGTTAGTCATCAGCTCCATACTGTAAGAGAGGCCTGCAGAATATTTACAGTATGCTTTATCATTCAGACTACCAGTCATTTCAGATATATTTTAGTCAATATATTTTTTCAATGTAATGATCAGATTACTCTAGTGAACACGAGTGACTGCCCTAGATAACAGCACTGATAAGATTATGAAACTATCCACATTGTTTCAAAATGCTGTATAACAATTTGTAGTAATAGCTTGACACAATCACACACACACAAATATATATATATATATTGTAAATGATCTAGAGTGTGTTTTGTGATTAAATCTATTCTTCACAAACTCTTACAGTAAGCATCCATTTTGTCAGAGCTTGCTTGCTTCTTTGCATAGATATTACTTGTACAGACATGACAAATGACAAGTGAAATTGTTCCTCTAGAAAATGTAGTTGAAAATCCTGATTTAGGAAGGTCATCTGCAGTGTGTGGTATGAAGAGTATGCTCTAATATTCCTCTCTGACTACAGTGCCTCTCCAAAGACTCTATAAATACCACCCACTCACACTGTCTTTCTCGTGTCTTTCTGTCAGCTCTTTCTCTCTTTCAGTAAATCTCTCCATAATTGCAAGCGGTAAGCGGTTGCCAAATGATAATTGCGTTATAAACTATTAGCATTGTTGCTGGAAATGTCCATCTGCATTACCCGGAGCTTGCTAGACAAGCCACCTCCAGCTCCAGCTCCTAACAACATCAAATTGATATCTGAAAAGAATTTTTTTTTTCTTCAACGTGAACTCAATTTCGACACTCTTGCTGCTTGCTGAATGGTGGCATTGTCCCCAGGGAAGGATAAATAGGTTTCTTAATCACTCAGAGTGGCAACTTCTCATGTTCATTGTCATGCCCAATGAGGCGTGACAGCGAGACATTCTGTTGAAGGCCATAAAAATGTGGGGGTCAGTGCCAATGCTCTGAGACTGAGACAGTGGGGTCAGTCTCCTCTGCTGGTCAGCCGCAGGAGAGAAGGCAGAGCAGGCCCGACGCTGTCCTGCCAGTCCCCAGCATCCGTGCCCTTGGGAACACTTCCAAACAATACTTTCCTTTCAGGCCGGACCCATTCAGCAAGCCAGGCAGAAGCCTTTATGCTTGAATGAGGCTTGAAGCACTTGTCATTCTTGGAGGGAAATCTTTTGCACTGTCTAGATTCCTTCTTCCTCGGTTTGTGTGATTGCTTTAAAAAAAGTGGAATCTGTTTCAGTAGCGGCCTTTTCACTGTCTGAGGAGTTAAAACTACAGCTTATCTCCATGTGTGTGATAATTAAGATTTAATGGCACACAGTTTAGTCCAGTAATGTAGCAGGGAAATTTAACTGCACTCTCGTCAGTTTGCTTTGTTTGTGCTACTTTTTGTGGACAAAGATTTTTGGGAAGTTTGCTGTTTTTGTGCCTTTTTTATTTAACTTGGCTTTTAAGTAGTATTTATCTAAACTTTTTTATGTTGGGGGAGCTGTTGAAAGAATATACAGTGGAATTTTGTAGCATTGGTTAAGGGGATTGAACAGGAGGCATTACTTCCAGGTTTTTCTTCATTGACTCTGATACGCTATCACTATAGGAAGCAGCAGCTTGATAGTAATGCTAATATTTTACTGAGCTGAGAGCAGAAGTGACCCCACTTTCCCTTTCTCAACCCACGTCTGAGGGTTAATGACATGCCTCACAATGAGTGCCTCTTTCTTTCTGTGTGGGTTTCTGAAGGGAGTCTGTGTCCTTGACGGATGATAGTATTCCTTTCAACTGTCTAAAAAGACTGACTAAATTTCATGGAGGAAGAGAGAGAGAGAGAGAGAGAGAGAGAAAGAGAGAGAGAGAGAGAGGCAGAGAGAGAAAGAGAGAGAGAGAGAGAGAGAGATTATATATGTTGCAATTAGAAATGAAAGTAAAAATGCCTTAGAAGTAAAAGGAAAAGCCTGAGCTCATCAATTGAACGTCTGTTTGGCTTTGTTTATTAATAGATTAGACAATTCCTCTCGGGCACTCTACTTTATTATCCTGTCATTCATTGCCTTTAATTGATGTAAAGCAATAAAACAACTGCAGACTACCTCTGTCTGCTGTGGGAGGACTGCCAAAGTGCATTCTATAAGTGCAGAGTACAGCATTCAGAGGTTGATAGTAATAAAGCAGTCTTTCTCAACCAAGGTGCTGTGGCGCCCTGGGGTGCCATCTGGCTTCCTTAGGGATGTCATCAAAAATATTTAGACATTACTCACATAAAAACAAAAATGGATACAAAACTTTATCATGGAAATGCAGCTACAACGCCAGAACAAAGACAAGACCAGAAATAAAACTGCAGGTAAGCCTGAATAATTTAATCTTCACATCAACTAGTGGCATAGGTAAAAATTCCAGATTGGTTTGTTGACGGTGGGCAGTTTACATTTACTTTGTCGATCAGGGGTGACATGCTGTACGCACTTCAAAAAAACACATTTACGTCTCGCAGGAATGTGCACAGAACAGCCGAGAGAGTGCTTTCTGTCATGTGAACTCACGCATTTTTTATTACCTGTGGCTGACTGGGAGGGCCGTGGTTCTGTTTGGATCTGTTGGACATGTGGAGAAGCTTCATTGAAAAAACATTGAGAAATGCTGAAATAGAGAATCCTATTCCTTGGACAGCAATGACTCTGTATTACTATATTCAGACTCTCATTAGTTACATTGTTTTATTCTCTTTTTTTATTATTCAAAAGTTTAGAAGGTGATGATTAATGCAGTTGTTTCTCACATAGATTCAACTGTCAGACTATGATACATGAGGACCAAGAGGACAGAAGCCACCCTGACTTTTTGATTAATGGTAGGAATTTTATACTGAAATTATATTTGAGAAATTGAACTGTATTGCTATAATTTATGCACATACCATTGTATGATGTAATATAATATATAAAAAAGCTCCACAGGAACTAAACAAATGAAACACTGCATACATATTGTTTTGTGTGTGTGTATATATATATATATATATTTACAGACAAACACAAACAAACACACACACACAAAGCCATCAGCCGTTACACTACATCCACCTACTTGTTTTATACTCTCAGTACATTCTCTCAGGTCCACTGAATATACAGGAGCACTTTGTGGTTCTATTCTATTGTAGTTCACTTGTTGCTCTGCATAGTTTGTTTGCTTCTTTTTACCTTGCTTCTCCATAGTCAGGAGTGTGTGCTTCGCCACACTCAATGTGTTGGAACAGGGCAGTAGGGGGCTAACAATTTACACAGAGCAATAGATGGACTACAGTCTGTAATTATAGAACTACAAAGTGGTCAGTGGAGTTGAGAGAATGTACAGTGTGTGTACATATATAGCCAAAGGCTTGTGGATGATTGCAAAATTTTGAATTGCAAAATTTTGGATTGCAAAACTCCACTTCATGGTGGTTCAGAACTCCAGAGAACACAGTTCCACTGCTGCACAACCTAGAGCTTAATAGCCTTATAACCCACCCTGGACTTTTGGTATGATGACCTTAAACTTATATGCATCACTTTTCTGTGGCCATTTATAAACATGTTCATAAGAGCACATCTGTGTCCGTAAGAAGTGCATTCATTAATTACAAGTTTTGTCTACAAGGTTTTTGACATAAAGTGTAATTTGGTATGTATTCAAAGTGCCACCATCATTGCAAATTATTGTTTATTGTTAATCATATTCTTCATTTCCCTCTGTGTTTAGTGCATTTTCGGTGAAAAGTGGCATGGCTCCAGTCTTTGTCCTGTGGCTTCCTCTCCTCCTGGGAATTTTGGGAGCCCCATTGGTCTGCAGCCACTATTCCAGCTTCTCCTCCAATGACACTGTGTTCCAGCACATGGCCTTGCACCCTGACCCTGCAGTGGGCACAGTTTATGTGGGTTCACGAGACCACCTCTACCAGTTGGCTGGCCTGCATGACTTACAAATGGTGGCAGAAGAGAAGACGGGTCCAGTGAGAGACAGTAAGGAGTGTCTACCACCTGTAACCCTGGACAACTGTCCCCAGGCTCGACTGGTCAGTAACCACAACAAGTTGCTATTGGTGGATGCCTACTCCCTTCAGCTTATCACCTGTGGTAGTGCCCACCAGGGCACCTGTCAGAAACGCAGCCTTGCTAACGTCAGCAATGTTCTGTTCTCTGCTGAAAGGCCTGTGGACACTCAGTACGTAGCAGCTAATGACCCAGCTGTCTCAACTGTTGGACTCGTGGTGAGGCCACGAGATGGGGCTCCATCCCTCCTCTATGTGGGGAGGGGCTATACAAGCAGCCAACCCCCAATCTCCACTCGCCAGCTTTCAGCGGAACCCATTTTTTCCTATGAGGAGACCGCCAAACTCGCTGTAGCTGGCCGGCTCTCAGAGTATGACCACAACTTTGTAGCCACCTTCACATACCGTAACCATGTTTATTTCTTATTTTATAGAAGGGATCTCAAAGCTACAACTCGGGAATATAAAACATATGTAGCACGAGTGTGTTTGGACGATCAATCGTACTATTCCTACGTTGAAGTCCCACTAGCATGCCACTCTGCTTTGATGGGAAAAAATTTCAATCTCCTCCAGGGGGCACAGGTGGGAGCAAAAGAGTCAGACCATGGGCAGGTGCTGATGGCCATATTTTCCAATGCACTAAGTACGGCAAGCAAGCCAAGCGACGAATCTGCACTTTGTGTTTATACACTGGAGGAACTGGATCACCATATTGATGCTACACGAGACCTATGCTACACGAAAGATGGGCAGAAAAATGACAGCAAGGTGGCGTACATCGAATACGAGGTCAAATCCAGCTGTGCCAACCTGCCCACGGTGAGAACTTAGCTTCTAAGATTAAATCATTCCCTAGTAAGTTTATTTTTCCAGATTAGGTTGGGTGAGTCAGTCAGTTGGTTACTTATAAGCCAGTCTCATGAGGTCCTTCATTTCTAAAATGTATGTATAAATGTAAAAATACAGCTTGCCTACTTGTATAGGCATTGTGAAAAGTAATGGTAATTATCCTCTCTGTCCTTGGAAATATTCGCTTGAAAATTTACAACATTTTTAACAATGCTACAAACATTTTCTTAGCCCAAGCACCTTCATAAAATGAGAGGTAGATTATCTTAGCTTATATCTTAGCTTATATTCTTCTTTAAATGAGTGAATTTGATGCTGTTTGACAATTAAAGATTAAGCCTACTCCAGAGTTCAGAATCGGCTTTAATGAAGCTAGTAGACAATTCATAGACGTCCAGCGAGGAGTTCCATGGGCACGTGATTGTTGCTTGACCCTCACATCACTGCCTGCTGGCAAGCCAGGCTTTAGCCCGCAGTGCCTTTATCGGGGTTGTTATGGATCAATAAAGCCCACTCATCCAAGCTACTCTAATGAAGCTTCTTTAGAGGGGGGTATCTTAGGAATTAAGGTTTTGAAGGACATGTATTGAAAGCAAAAACAAAGGAATATCCATTAGTAGGATGACATCATAGCCAAGAAGAACCCAAAATACAAAAACAGAGAATAGACGTAAAGGAACCATTGTGTTTGTTTAAAGTCAAAAATATTGTGGTTATCCCTTAGATTTCCTACCCAAAAAGCAGGCACAGATGAAGCAACAGGACAGACAGAATGACATCACAGGGTACATAATCCTGGTCTTTTTTTTTTTTTTTTTCCAAAGCTACAGTTGGCGGATTTGGTGGTGTTAGTCTCAAACAAAGGAACCACCTTGCAGAGTTAGTATTAGAATAATCTAATCTAGGCTAAATCTGTTTATTTTGCCTAAGAGGATTTTAAAGACCAGGAGACAATAGCCTAAAGCTTTACAGTACTAAAAGAAAGGCCAAGAAATGAAATGTCTCGGTGTGAGCTGGCTTATGCTCAGAAGGAATTGAAAAGAACATTAGCTGAAAGGAAAGTTTGGCTATCTCTCTTCTCCAGAACACCCTGAACGCCTACCCCTGCGGCTCTGACCACACCCCTAGTCCAATGGCCAGTCGAGAGCCGGTGGAAACTAAGGCTGTGTTTGAGAGTTCATCTGTTCGTTTCACTGCTGTGGCAGTCAGCGTGAGAGAGGATCACTCCATTGCTTTTCTGGGAGACTCCAAAGGAAATTTGCATAAGGTAATTTGCAATGTGGCGATACAACACCCATTTCTGATCAAAGACAAAACCAGACACCTCACTGTATTGTGGCTTGTTATTGAGTTTAGCTTTAGGAAGTTTTGATCATTATTTTATACACTGGATGTAGTAAATGATGCCATGATACAAACTATAAATTACCCACACCATCATGATTAATGTCACATAATCAGGTTAACCCACACTAGTATGTGAAATGTCATGTAGTAATCTTAACCCAGACTAGCATGTTCAAACACCTACAATCGCTTTAGTCCACTCCAGCACATTTAACATCATATATCAAACTATAAACCCATACAGATGTATCCAATGTCATAAAACAAATAATATGATACAAAAACAAAGAAAATGTACCAGTTGGAATTACGTCTGCCTGGAATAATTACCTCCTTGCATATCAAAATATTGTGAAATATTTGACAAATCAAAACATCTGTCTAATTCTAAAATGATTTATATATAAAACTTAATATTCATTATGTTGTTACATCTCTGCGTGTTAAGCTTCTTAAATAAAACCTGCTGGATTAAAATTACAAGCACTGGACAGCCCTGAACCCATGTCTGATCAGAGAGCTTTGTGTCAACATGAGGTGTTAACCTTGCCGTTAGTTCATTCCTAGTGTAGTTTAGTCTTTGATCAATGATCTGAGTGCAGTTAAGAAGAAGTCTTCTATAATATCCAGCTTAAGATATCACGAAAGGATAAATTCCAAAGCTGACAGACACAAACCAATGCACATGGACATATACTATATAGACAAAAGCCCAGAGGCCTACTCCACCATCATTTCTTCTGAAACCAAGGGTGCCAGGACAGATTGCTGTGAGGATTTGATCCAATCGTCCACAAAGTGCAAGGTTACCTAAACCTGGTTCTGTTGTGGAAAATGCATTGAAGTGCAAGAGGCTGTTGTGACGTGTGCTGTAAAAGGTGGCCAGGCTCTGCTGCATTGTTTGTTTAGTTTCCATGCGTAGAGCAAATGCTCTTGTGGCAAGAAAATCAATGTGAAAAAAATTGCAAGAGGAAACTATCCTCCAATACAAGCCTGGCCCAATGTGAGTGCGTCATCAGGGGGCAGGAACACACTCTGCATACACCACCCACAGCTGTAGCAGAGTTAAATCTGAGGTGTGCTGCAGAGGCGGAGCCAATCACAATTTTTTTCTGTTAAAATATATATTCTCTAATATTAATCAAGTTGTATTTTCTTATTTTAAAGCTGTTAATGACTACGAGGTCTTAGGGTATGAAAACTAAGACCAATGAAATAGCTTATGAGAGGTTAACTAATGTTAAACAATACCTTTTTTTGCCAGTGGATCCTTAAATATTCTATAATGTTCTTCAAAAGACTAAAGGAGCCTTCTCAGAATCACGGGGCACATGGCAGGAACTCAACCTGGATGGGATGCTAGTCCCTTCATTGCAGTGCACATGCTCATACTGATGGGTTTTAATATAGATCCTAAAACATACTGATGAAATTTGGGCCAAATCAACCAAGTGCTCTCCAAAGGATCTGTCACTCCAGTATAACTTTGGGTCACAGATTGCTCCAAATAATCCCAAAGGTATTGGGTAGTAACAGCAGCTTCTCCGAAAATCTCTGAGAACCATTTAAAATCGAACTAAAACAAAAGCCACAGACCACATGGAGAGGGGGCAAAAAGGGCAAATCAGGGCTTCAGTGTAATTCTTTTGTATGAAATTAAAATGTTTATTCTCTACTACTGAACAGTGAAAAAGGATGTGTTTCTGTGACTGCTTTGACTGGAATTAATTAAATGATTTCTGATTTTGCATATGTGATTGTTGGTTAGTCATACAAACCCTGCATAAACCAATACATATTCTCAATCTTAAAGGTTTGCACTGGAAGTGTGCCTGCTTTCTGCCATTGTGCTACTGTTGCTGGCAGTTAGTCGATGGTAATCTGGTTAAAGCTGCCCAACCTGAGTGTGTGAGGGCCTGTGCAGCTCTTAGGCTGAGGTGTCTGACACACTTAGCCATGTCACCTGCTTTGCTGATGGGTTTCTCGAGCCTGTAATCTCATTTCCTGAAACCTACTCCACTCATGATATGATTCGAGAGCCACTAAGTACCTTTCACAGATGTATTCTGTTGCTCACATTTTCTCCAGATCCACAGACCATACAGTCTACACTGTAGACTCTATAACATCTACAAGCCCGCAAAACATTTGATGTAGTTCTCAGGGATTTCATGCGGCCCTAAATTCACTTGGGAAGATATTTGAGAAGATTCTTTTTCCTTTTTCTGGGTTTTGGATTCCAGGTTAAATTACTTATTGAAAGCTGACTGGCTCTGGAAGAGTTTTCTTAGGCATTTTTGTGCAAACTAATTGTATGGATAATTTTGCTCTTGTGTGTCCACTTCTAGGTGTTCCTTGGGAGATCAGGGGAGGTGAAGAATTACTCCACTCTTTCCATTCAGCGTGGTTCGCCAATTAACAGAGATCTGCTACTGGATTCCTCACAGAGGCATATGTACATTATGACCAGCAATACTGTAAGTTGTTCGCAAAATGAATTAGGAAACCAAGTGTTTTGACAGATGGCAAATTCAGGTCCAGAAATTAAAGCTAGTTCCCAGAATATTGCTTCAATTACAATGACACTTCTGAGGCTGGTTTGTGATGATTAGAGAAACCAGGGAATTGGAAGAGGGAGAGGGGTTTTTGCATTTCCTGTTCATTTATGGAGGGAGTTCTGGAGTGGAAATACTAGACAGAGATATTTCGGTGGCTGCAGTGAGATCAGAAGGAGAACTTTTGCCCAATAGTTTGTTCCACATGTGCAGGCTGGCATTTTGGCAGCTCTTCTCATGGTCAAAATAGATGATGAAATTAGAAGAACTGCCAAAAATATATACAAATAAAATGTAGTAAAATAGAAATCTTTAATTAAAAATGTATTAACTGATATAATTTTGTATAGTGTAATTCAATACTACCTCATATTTTCCTAATATGAGAACTGTGGTTTGTTTCACTTATGTGTCGTTGTGTTATCACACACAGGTAGAGAAAAGGCCTGTGGCAGAGTGTGAGAGACACAGAGATTGCCAGTCCTGTCTTGCAGCTCATGATCCTTACTGTGGCTGGTGTGTACTTGAGGGCAAGTAAGTATCATCACCTTGTTCTACATCTCAATGAAAACAACTTTTATTATATTTTGTTTTTGATGACAAAAACTCCTGTAGATTCTTTCTCCTTCTCTTTCTCCTCAGCCAATTTTTATACTCAAGGTCTATGCCCTTGTTTTGTCTCACAGGTGTGGGGTGCGTTCTGACTGTAGGTGGGGATCAAGGGAAGGCCATTGGCTCTGGAGTTTTGATGAAGAGAGGAAATGTTTGAGAGTGGAGTCTCTGAGCCAGTATAACATCAGCATTGGTGAAAAGAAAAGTGTATGTAGAAATATAATATATGCTGAAAATCAAAAATATATATTTGCAGTGGTCCACAAGAATGTGCCTGCAGTATGTGTAGTTTTGACTTTCAAAAAATTTAAATATAAATTGAAAACTATACTTGAGTAGTTGCATGAGTGGGCTTGTTGGGAACCACAAAGGTCAGCAAACTTAAAAAAAAATTAAAAACTATGTAAAAAAAAATGACTGTAGTCCCAAGTAATTGCAAGGGTGTTTTTTGTGATTTGTAAATGTTTGCTAAGATGTAGGTATGTTCAGACATGTAGCTACATATGACAGCAAATAGCACACCTTGACTTTAGTTTGTGTAACTGACTTCTTTCTGATGCTGTTAAATTCACCAACTGTATTACAGAAAAGAGACAACATCATCAATGGCAACATAATAGTGGTCCTTTTGGAAATGTTTGAAAAGATATAAAAGCACAAACAAAACAGTCCTTCTCTCCCTGCAGGTCGCTCTGGAAGTGCCAGGCTTGCCTAGTCTATCTGAGGAGGAGGCATACTATTGTTTCTTTCAGGAGACACAGAGTGTTGCTACTGTTGAAGCCTCTACGGTCACCTGCTCCACTCCTCCAGCCCACAAAGTACCGCCTGTACCTCATGGACAAGGTAAAACACAATCGGAGTTGTAGTTTCTCAGCTAAAGACTATAGGGATTCTGCAAAAATCTACATTTTAAAAGAGGTGAAAAGTATCAATACACAGTGTTGGATTATTATAACAGAAAACATATTGACGATTAAGTGAATTGAGAAATTATTTCATTAAGCTATACATTAAATTTTGTACTGTTGGTGCAAAGTTTGCAGACTCTCTTCAAATAAGTAAACTGAGTTACTGTAAGGTTGAACCATTGTTGATATTGTTTAATTAATGACCAAACAAAAGCATTCGCCAAAGGAAACACTGTAAATCAGCCTCAGTTCACCATGCCCTGTTCTAGTTGCCAGCTAAAAGGATAAAGCGCTTCACTGTTGGGCTGTGGATTAGCAAAACTATACCTAAGCACAATAATGTATATGTGGCTAATGGTATTAAATTCTCACAGATATTCATAGCACTCAAAGCCTTTATAGAAGAGTACAAGCTGCCATGCTTGATTTCAGAAGACAAATTGGGGTAGCAGGTGTTTTGACCATGTAATTTAAACACAAAACTTCTATTTCCAGTCAGGTCTTTTGGCAGTTTCCCAGAAATTAGTCAAATTTTCTTGGAAGATTAAGGTTTGCTGCTACTATGGAATACCCACAAAAAGTGGTTATTCAAAAGGAAACATAACTAATGTGTCTTTGGGTCTTTCCATTTTTTTTATTTGTCAATTAAGTCATACATGATGCTAAAAATAAAGCTCAGAGTGAGACAGTGTAGTGACCAGTGTAGTAACATCAAATATTTCACTATTTGTAATGATAATGAATTCTTTATTGTCAATGAGTCTTACTAGATTCTTTACTTTTGTGACAGATTCTGTGACGGTCACTCTCTCTCTACGCTTCCTGAATATAACGGTTTCAGTTAAAGAGTTTACCTTCTATGACTGCTCTCTTGTGCAGCATCTATCAGGCACAATGCCGTAAGTACCTCACTCTTCCTGAGCTGCTATGGACCAGATGGCTATAATCCACTGCAAAGTAGATTCAGAAAACTCTGTATCTCCAGAATGCCATGAAATACAACTTGAGTGGTTTCCTAGACATGAATTAAGCCTAGTACTAGACCTCCTTTCAATGGAAAATCACTATTCAAAATGCTGTGTAGTCCAGGATTAGTCTTAATCCCTGTCTGGGAATCCACCTCATAAAGTTCACCCTGGAGGTGATAAGGACATTGAAAATGTTACTGGTATATGTCGCTTTTTTATGTGCCCGCCATAAGTAAAAGCCAAACAAAATTGATTGAAATGAAGGATGTAATACATTTGAAAGTCTGTTTAGGATACCAAAAATGTCACATTAAAGAAAACCAAAAATGTAAAAGTGGACTCTTAAGAGAGGAAGTAGTAGGTTATATCAGTGAAACAGCAGATAATGATTCAATGCACAATTGCAGAAAATACAGTATATACAGTTTGTTGACACCTCTTATATTTAGAGAACTCTTATAATTAGAAAGGTAGAACATGCCAACTTTGGCCTTGTGTGCAGGGGAACAGCATGGTCTGGAGTAATAGAACTCTATACAACATGTCTGGGGTGGATTTGAGATTGGTATTTTTGATCCACCACAAATCATCCAGGATCAGAGCATTTCAGGTTTTAACCAAATGAAAAGGGAGAACCAGCCAGTTTAGACAAGGCAATATGCAAAATCTGTCCCAGAAAGGTCGCTGTGAAACAGAGAAATACATAGAATTTGAGATCTCATCTAGCTACCTATCACCCAGTTATCAAAGCTCACCTGTCTTCACCATCAACAAGTTGTGAAGCAGCCTCAAAAAGGAACAGTTGAGGCTAGCTCTAAGTGATAGTTATGAGTGTAGCTGTAGGAATTACGTAATTTGGCCAGGTAATATCACATATCACAATGTTAAGCCCCATTAAAACACCACACGGGAAATTCATCCACCTCAGCATACCTATGTATTGCATTACAAAACTGGAATTGCCAGATAAAATAACAATGAGTTTGTAACATGCAAATGGTGTAGACTTATACTTTAATTAATAATGACTTATTTACATTAGTGTGTATTTATATTATCTTCTCTTTAAAGAACATGCATTTGAGTATAAACTATATTGATGACTGAATTTCCAGTGAAAGTCCTTTTACCAGAGCCTATTTTTACTGTCAGTGATGACATTCACTGTTAAATTTGTTTTTTCTGTGTTGACATTTTGTGTATATTTAGAGATGAACTCGCTTCTTTAACAAAGACATATACTGTATCTGAATGGAGGAACTGACCAGCATTCCCTTGTGGTGCAGTTCCTAAACATAAGAGAGTATTTATGAGTGAGTGAGTGAGTGAAGCCAGTTCCATGAAGTGTTTTGCTTCTAATTACATTAAATAAATTGAAGTCTCAGTATGGACTATTTCTAATCTGATCACTAGCTAGCTAGATTACAGTTATCTTTCACTGTGCTCCTAGTACTGGAGTCTCAGGGTTAAGAGTGTCTGACCATTGAGAGAGCAACAGAGCATTTGGTTGGTCTCATCTCAGTGACAGATGTCTCTCGGATGATGTAGCAACTGCCTCTTACATTCCTCCTCATGATGAGCCCATAAAGGTGAATGATAGTTTCCAGCCGACATACACCAGTGCTTCAGTACACCATGTTGCTTTTGATTTGGGCACTGAGGTATAGGAAGCTGTTGACATGCATACTTTGATGGTTCTACAATGAATAATTGGCTTGGAATACTCTTTGAGTTGTCTGGTACATTCAGGCAGCCTAAGAGACAGTGCAGTGTAATGAGATTTCGGTGATGACTGACAAGTAAGCAAAGAATGATGCTTTAAAGAGATAAAGTTGGGAACGTGAATCCAAAGAGAAGTAATTTAGCTTTAAAAATTATTTAACTTTCAACACATGACTATATAAAATTAAATAATATTCATTCATTCATTATCTGTAACCACTTATCCAATTCAGGGTTGCGGTGGGTCCAGAGCCTACCTGGAATCATTGGGCACAAGGCGGGAATACACCCTGGAGGGGGCGCCAGTCCTTCACAGGGCTAAATAATATTAATTAATAATGAAATTATATTTTATTCTTCTCTGTCATTTTCCATACAGTCCAAATAAATTTTGTAAAACAGGTAAACAATGCTCAGACTTTCCCATCAAATTAATTTAACGTGAATTCTGAATCCGTGGGACCAGCCTCAGCTTTCCCACCAATGCTGAACTCTCTTGTGTCTAAAACCTTCTCTGGATAGTGGTAGCTTTAGTGACTGCAGAACCAAAAACATGTTTAGAGTAAGTTTCAAGAAACAAAACAGAAACCAATTGTACGTTGGTGTGTTATTTTTGCGGTAAAAGAGATTGCGGTAAGTGAGCTCTCATGTGGTCATGAGGTCAAGTTGTAGACCTAAGAAGAATCTGAATGTAATTCAAGAGACAAACCATGAATGAAAAACTATGTTAATGCAAGATGTAAATAGGATTAATATATTAATAATTTATCAGATCTTTGCGTAATCAGATTAAAATATATATATATATATCAGTATAAAATAAATGAAATGTTACATTTGTGTATATCATGTAAATATATTTTTTAAATAGTAAATTAAAGGCTGGAATAATTCTCTCTGTAAGCATTAAGTTACGTTTTCCTCCTTCCTCTTTGTGTTTTTCAGATGTATAGGTTGCGTGAGTAGTCGCTGGAGGTGTAACTGGTGCATCCACCAGCACCTGTGCACACATCAGACCACATGTGATCAAGGGGTCATCATACATAATCAGCATGTAAGTGTGACCCAAGCTCAGCAAAAGAGCTTGGATGGGTGGTAAACAAATATATAATGCAAAACACACAAGCTATGTTTCCATCAAAGGTCTGTGTCATTTTTCTTTATGATTACATAATTTTATGTATCTTTTACTCTAAATGCTGAAACATGGGAGTATTTAAAGAAAAAAAAACAGGCTACATATAAGTTGTCTTTTTTCTCTCCATGTCGTGCAGGTAATAATAATGTCTTCTGTACCCAAATAGTGCAAAATATTTTAGAAACCCATAATATTTGACCCGACCATTATGGACATTATTTGACACTTAGTGCATTGTTTAGGTGAGAACCTATGAACTCTACAGTGCAGTAGGGAGTGATCTGAGGTTAATTAAAAATGTAGTGAGCATAGGGAGTCACCAAACCAGTATTGCAATTTCAATCAAATCATGGATCAAGGGTTTTGATACACTAATACTTACAGTCACACAGTCACAGAACTGATATGAAAATCAGATCAGCTAAAGTTGTCTACAAATAAGTTTTAAAGCGTTTTTGAGTAATACATAATTGCAATTCAAAATTCAAACATTCTCACGCTCTTTTGTCGTTTTATGGTAACATTTGCAAAGTAAATATATTTATTAATTTATTTATAAGTTATTTGTACACTTAATGTAATGCTAAGCACATTTACTAATCTCTGTTGGCTAATTCAAACTAACAGTAGACAGCTATTAGCAGTAGTAATATATTACTACTATATATAGTAACATATTTGTGCAATGTGTCAGTGTCATGTCTTCATCCTTGTTTTTTCATACTTTTAGTTGTTGTGTTTTTCTGTTTACAATTATTTATTTAAATTTATTTTATCTTCCTATTGTCCTCTCCCTTTCCTGACCGTTTGACCATTAGTTCAAACTACCAGCTTCTTCTCCCACAACAACAACAAACAGCTTGAGTAATTTCACATCAGCTATGCCAGTACATACTCCCAGGGTGCCAGACAAAGAATCCTCACAGATCACAGATATAGCTACGGCTGCTGCTTCAGTGGCTCCTCCTACAACTCCAAAGCCAGCTGAAACCCATTCTATAACCATGAGAACTGCCACCCCCCTCAGCAACCTGCCCACCACATTCCAGCATACCAGGCCTTCCTCAACCCAACAGGCTCCAACCACATTGACAGGGGCTCCCACTCTACTTAAAGACAGCATAGCAGGTGGGAAGGATACACATGTGGGTTTGCTGTCAACACCAGCTCCTGGTGGCCGTGGTGAAGACATGGCTGATAGGTCCCATAAAAAATCAGCTGTAGCCTCAGTTACGGTTTCTACTCCCTCGCGCTTGATTACAGCCCCTTCTGAGGATGTGAGCATGATGGGGCCACTGGGTGCAGCACGTCCCTTCCTTTCTACTACTGTGGTCACCCTTTGGTCAGAGGACAGTGATGATGGAGAAGCCTCTCTCGAGATGGTGCCTCCAGTGTCCTCTGCCTCCACTCCGTCTGGAGATGTCGAGGAAAGCCTCATCTCAGCTGATTTGCCCCAAGACCCAGACCTCGACTACCAGTCTGATCCAGATGACTTTGTCCTCCCGGTGAGTAAGAGGTGGTCCAGTGTGATGCCCCATGTTTTGGATTTGACCATATCAACATCAGGATGAGTCCCCAAATGATGAACCACAAATATCCCTACCTCCAATACACATTAAAAACCTTATAAACAACAAAATTTAACACACAATATAAACATATAAATAAACATTTATACGTTCATAGCTTTGTAGCAAATTATTAAAATACCATGGCATATAGGCTTCCATTTTCATTTCTGCGTTGCAAAATTATTTAAATGTTTTTTGTATTTTTTTTTACTTATTTTTTTGTATTTTCTTCCAAATATACATCAATAATAAAAAAAGCAAAGGTAAAAAGTGCACAAGTAAACGACTAAATAAGATATTAAAGAAAAGCAAAAAAGAAAAATAAACAGATTCATGAGGTCAACTTATAAGTCTAAGGGTGACAGGTATATCAAACATACAAATTTAAATGTCTCTTTTAAAATTAATAAAATGTTATAGTTTTTTGCATGAAACTTTGTAAACACCCTTTGTTAGCTTTTTTTTTTTAATATGTATTTCCACATGAATATTGTTAATAACAGTAGCAGCACTAGTATAAGTTGTAGTCTCAATAATAATGTTAATAATAGTTATAATGATAATGTTATAATTACAAAATTCAATTCCAAAAACGCTGTGACAGTGTGTGAAATGCTAATAACAGGGAAAGCAATGATTAGTTCATTCTAACTGACCCATAATTAAACCAGTGATATAATACACATAAAAATTGTCTGCACATTCCAATCATTGTTCATGGAATAAAGATACAAGCTGTCATATTCCGCATATTATTCGATAGGAGAAAAGTCTAGACTGTAAGCAGTAATCTCTGATTACACAGCCATGCTGTTATAACCTAGGCAGATTGTTGGCATTGTCAAGTTGATGTATACATGGAAGTCCTTGGATATCCATATTGCAGTTCGTATAAAGTTCTCTAAAATGTTTATTTATCTGGTATTGTTAAATGTGCGTTAAGACATGTGCAAGTTACAGAAGACCTTGAGCCCAGGAGAGAAGAAGTGTTTCTGGATATTGTTGACGTAGCATTTGCATTAAGCATAGCAACCAAATATGTACACAACCATGTCACAGTATTCCCAAACGTATGTGGTGGTATCCTTTGCAGAATCACATCAGTTTTATTATATTATGTATTACCATTTAAGGATCAAATATTACATACATAATATATACACTGGAGTTTTCATCTTTCCCATTTACATGCAGAGATTATTCCTGATTCCCTAAAAGTTTTCGGATGATAATGATATAGTGGGTTAAATACACTTTGTCCTTCATAAATGACTATGCTACTATGCTTTTTTATACCCAACTATGAATTGGTTACCCGTTTGAGGTCTCCCCAGTTCCAGCTTTTTGTTAAACATGCTGCATGGATCAGTTTCAGAATTAGCTCTTAAATGATATAAGGTCCAACATGAAACATCTTTTAGTTTATGTTCAGTTTAAGCTTGCATTTTATATAATTTGTTGGAATTGCAGCTCATGAGAACAAATATAAAAAAGAATAGCAATATATTCTGGGAGTTTTTGCAGTCTCACTTTCCATTCTAGCAAGAATTCCAATGTCAGTCTGCCAGTCTATGATTGAAAGTGCTTTTAAATTCAACATTGCATATAGACATTGTTACAGAAGAAATCTGAAGCTGACAAATCTATCAAACCACATTTTTTTAGAAATAGTTTTATTGATTCGTTTCAGTTTGAATCAGATTAGAGAACAAATTCCTGCACTTAGGGCTGTGAATGAGCATTTTATGTTTATCCATTTTCCACTGTCTCTTTGTCCTTTTGTCTGCATTGAAAACTCATCT
The DNA here is from genome assembly GCF_029633855.1 of Hoplias malabaricus. Lineage (NCBI taxonomy): Eukaryota > Metazoa > Chordata > Actinopteri > Characiformes > Erythrinidae > Hoplias > Hoplias malabaricus. Next base: position 9,829,334 of record NC_089804.1, read on the forward strand.
TACAAACCCTGACAAAAAATAGCTGTTTTCAGCAAACACTGAGACTGCTGTTTTTTGAGCAGCAACTCATTTGTCTTCTGCTTAATTAAGCTTGATTTGTTTGTCTGTTATACAATGCTTAATGCAGGCTTTGTACATTGCAAAAATAGTCCTCAAGTGCTGAGTGTGTGAGATACAGGTGTATTGTTCCTTGTGTTCATGTGTCTGTGTGCGTGAAGCAGGACGATGAGGATGCCGTGGTCAGTGTGGGGTCCTACGCCTGTCCCTGTGTTAAAAGTGTTCAAGGTTCCTCCCTCCTACCTGTTAATATTGCAAGGAAAATAACTCTAATGGGACGCAACCTTCACCTCTATCAGGTAACACAAGACATGAATATCCAGGTTGTCACAATGCTTCATGTTTAGTTTTGTTGTTAAATATATTTTTAATTGTATTATTCAAATGTGTTACTGGTTGTAAATGTTTGTGAATATTTAGATTAGGCCAATGGCACTATATATACAACAGCTTGAAATGAAATGGGGCATACTGGAGCAGATACCTATACGCCTAGGGTCACTAAGCTTGATGCAATCATGTCAAGCCCCCAGGCATTGGGCTGTGGAGCACTGAAGCTATGATCTCTGGAGTGATGGGGGAACATTCAGTAGTGATGTTAATAATCCTAAAATAATTATCCAACATCAGTATGACGTCTATCTATTCTGAAGTCTTATCAGAAGAGTAGAAGCTTGGTGGAGGAAACACCCTTATATATTAAATAGTGGATGAACCTGTCCACACACTATTGGCAATATTGTGTTACAACATATCTTGTTGGAATATGAGTGGTAGGTTGTATTGTAAATAGGGACTGAATAACCTTGGGAAACGTTAATGTGTTTTAATGCATTCAATTTATTTTGATAGGCTGCATTCCAAGCAGAATATTTTCTGATTTTGAAGTTGATAATCCTAAAACCGCAGAAATATTTGCAGAAACATCCTGTTTCTTCACACGTCCAATCAGATATGAGACACCAGTGAGGTTCAACTTAAAAATCCCATAATCTGAGAAGCATTCACTACTCTATGTCTGTATCGACATCTCAGGAGTTGTTTTGTCAAAGATACAAACCTTTGAATTCTGTGTGTGTGTGTGTGTGTGTGTGTTTGTGTTCATTCTTAGGATGATGAGCTGGATTATGAGTGTGTGCTGGCAATTGAGGGCAGATCTGTGGTAGTAGCTGCATTTGTGGAGGTGGATGATTCTCAGTCTTCCCTGTTCTACATCACCTGCCAGCTTCACCAGGTCTTACCTGCTGCTCTCACCCTTAAAAATAGCTTTCATGGCATTAAAAACTTTATTAAATTGTCATAACGCAATAATATGTAACACACTATAGGATTCGTTTTTTTTTATTATTATAGATTAATCTAAATAACCAATGACATGAGCAGCCATTTCAACAGGCTGCAATTTACTGTGCAAATATATACAGTCAAATGTTTGGACACCTCTTCTCATTAGTAATTGGTGGTATAGGGCTTTTCACTCTATAGAACTGTGTACCAGCCCCTACACTCTAAAAAGAGAACAGTTGATCCAACTTAATTGAATTGCTTCAATTGGTAACAAGTAATTCAATTAAGTTTATCCAACTTAATTTTTTAAGTTTAACCTTCAAAAACTTAAAAAATTAAGTTGGATAAACTTAATTGAATTACTTGTTACCAATTGAAGCAATTCAATTAAGTTGGTTCTTTTTAGAGTTTATAAAACATTCTGGTTTATTTAACAGTTTTTTGTTTACTACAAAATTCCATGTGTTCCTTCATAGTTTTAATATTCCATATTCATTTACAATGTAGAGAATAATAAAAACCAAAGAAAAACCATTGAATGAGAAGATTTGTCCAAACATATGACTGGTACTGTACATTCACAATATTTGGAAAATGGCCCAAAACAAAGGACACCCTCCCTGAGTGTGTGTGTCCAAACATTTGACTAGTAATGTATACATAATTATATTTCAAAAACAAAAAAAGCTCAAATCCCATAAAGAAATATTTTTACATTTTAGTAAATAGATATTTGTATAGTAATCAAATATAGAATTTGATAAGTCTTTGTTTTCAGAATTTAAAAAAACCTTTAGTGTATAATGTATAATAGTTTAATCCACATTATACATATTTATTGTAAAATAATAACAACAACAAAAAACCTAATATGTGAAATAATTCTGAACTTCCGAAATGACACTACAACACAGTTGCACTTTGTCTTTAGGTATAAATGTATGTGTACAGTTTGTCAGCTCTATTTAACTTGTCCCGATCCACACAATTGTTTTCCTGTGGCCAAAAATGACCTGTGATGTAGACCTAGAGCATTACTGGAATAGAAAAAGCATTAATAGAAACATAAGCAACTGAAATGTGTGTGTGTTGTGTTTGTTTCAGTACACCTACTCTGCTGCTGTGGAGGAATACAATGCTACAATCGCAGTGAGGAGACGAGGCTCTTTTCAGATGGACAGTCCTCAGGGTCTGCATGGTAAGGGTGAAATGGTTCCCTGATCAATCACATTTACACAGTGATGTTTCAGATAGGAATCATGTCTTTACTGTCTGACTACATTTTGAGGAAGAAAAACATTTTATAGATTTAATTTTGAGAGGTCATTAACTGTCCCTAGAGTGATACCTCTCACATCACTTCTGTAGTTAGAGTTTTCTATTTTATTTATTTATTTTTTTCCCTATTTCTCCTGCACTGAAGGTCCTTTTCGACCACCCCAAAGTTCAATCCCCTTGATCATACTATATTCCTTTGTGACTATATTTATATATATATATATAATAACTACTATTGTGTTTCAATTAAATATTTAATTCTAAAAATAATTTATAAATTCCTATTAATAGTAAATGTGTATAATAAAGGTGCATCATCGGACCTTAAGACTAGTGTTTGTACTTTTGATATACAGAAATATTAAATTGCATTACCTTTTGTTCTTACAGTGAATATAGCAGATAAAGTTGGGCTGCGATGTGGGTAGTTCTCCAAGAGTGTTTTGCGCAGCTGAGTTGGAGTGTGCCAGTACATGTTTGTAAAAATAGACTTGTGATTGGTTCACAGTGAGGCTGTATAACTGCTCAGTGGGACGCACGGACTGCAGCCGCTGCCACACAGCAGAGACAAAGTACGGCTGCGTGTGGTGTGAGGGGCTCAGCTCCAGCTGCGTTTTCTACAACTCCTGCACTGACGACATCCAGCACACCTGCCCCGCCCCACATATACACCTGGTGTGTGTTTGCATACTTAATATATAGCATAGGAGAAGATTATATGCTGTTATTGTAGCAAACGTGTACATAGATTTAATACCAATGAAGGAATGTAGGAATAACAGGCATCAATAGAAGAAGAAAAAACAGGCTACACTCCTAATCCATCTTATTTGTCCTTATATGGTTATATAGTGTATATTGTATAAGTATACTTGTTACATCACAAGTTCTTAGTATCTTCTGTACTGTGACAATATTGTGAAATCCAAAGAGATTACCACCTCTTCAGTACATAGTGGAGTGCTTTCTAAAAGAAGCTTCCTGACAGCTTCTTTGTTATTGCTGTGCATTGTGTGATAGATAGAGCCTCTGTCTGGTCCAGTGGAGGGTGGTACTATTATTACAATCTCTGGATCAAACCTGGGTCAGAGAGCTGAAGACATCCAGCACTCTGTGATTGTAGCTGGAGTTCCCTGCACGGTCATTCCCAGCAAATATGAAGTCTCTTCCAGGTAAACTTAATTCCAGAACATTTTACCATTTCTGCCCAATGTATTTATACAGCTATAATTCAGAGTTATATGCAGTCAAGTATACTTTTTTTCTTATTTATTCTTATTTATGTTTTATTCTAAAATAAATATTTATATTTATTATATATGTAATTAAAGCTGAATATTTTACACATTTCTGTGTAAGGGTGTACATGGCTTGATTTTCCTGTGGTGAAGTGTGTGTCCTATGACTGCTCGATTAACAGCCAGAATAATGACAGCTAATCTGATTGTGTTATCGTTGTCTTATTCAGTTACATATTCATTTATCTTATTCAGTCAGTAGGATGTCAGTAGAAACAGATTTTGTCTTATGCTTCACTTGAAATTGATTTTCTGTTTTTTAGTGTGGTTTAGCATGTTTTTTAAGTACTTTGTTTGTTACTGGGCAACAAGAAATAAAACAATGCTGATTTGAAACACTATTAATGGGAACCTGTGTGTGTGTATGTTCAGTATTGTGTGTGAGACTACATCAAGTGGATTTGAGAGGAGAGGACATGTCTCTGTGGAGGTTAAACCTGGAGGAATTGGACATTCTGTCCAGCACTTCCGCTACCAGGTAACTGCAGAATAATTTCACCTCAAATGTTTCCCCAGATGTTTAGTCTAGTATACTGTGAAGGATCCACCACAGGATTGAATAGCAAATCAGCTTTTCATATAGTTTGATGCCCTAGAAGAGGTTTTTGTCTTTTTAGTGTGACTGACTGAAATTAAAAAGTTGGTATTGGGTCAATAGGAAGATGTTGGGGAGAATTATGGGTTAATTACAGCAGGTTTATCTCAGAACAGGTGTAGCGAGGTTTAATCTCCCTCCAGTACCTTACAGGGCGGGCATACAGAGGACAAATCTCACTAGGGTAACTCGCAGAGTAGGCTAAGCAATTTTTAATCACCCCATGGTAACTGGTGGAGTAGGCCTAGCACATTATACAAGAGTTTTGTCAGAGTCTTCTCAGCTCCAGACCAGTCTAAGATCCCATCCACATGGATTCATTTATTTTATTTTTTGTCTGTGGTTTGGACTCCCATCCAAAAGAAAACAACATTTTAAGTTGCTAAAAATGGAGATTTCAAAAATGTACTTTAAGTTGGAGATTTTTGAAAATGCCGTCTTCATGTGGGTGAGGAAAACTGATATTTTCGGAAACCCTGACATCACACAGCATGCCTTGCTCTGGCTGAAATGCAAATAGCACCTCACTCTCTATAGGGTGAATTATTAAGTCATTAATCTACAGTGTACACAAGCAGCTAGCACTAGATTTCATATATCCACATATGAATAAATGTAAACAGCCTTGTATTAGAAATATTTCATGCATTTTTAAGACCTAGATTCAGTCATTTCATGATTGTGTTGTGCACTATATAGGGAGTATGAAGTAATTTGGGATTAAACCTCCGTTTCTCTCATGCTTCATGGTGTTTTGATGTCTGTCTTAAAGATGTACTATGGCCACCTACTGGACTGGCACGATAATGCAGCTGTTTTGGTATTCATCTGGACAGGGATATTTTCATAAATGGAGAGAGGAAAATATACAGATTCATGTGGATGGTATATATATATATATAGTATGAAGATATTATACATAGTATGACCAAAAAAGAGCATGTTTCAAATAATTGATTTAAATGATGTTTTGGAATAGTTAAATGGAAAACTCATGCCTCTTTGGAAACTCGTGTTCTGTATACTGACCACTAATGTGGGACACATGAACAAATTGTTCTTTTCGATTAAAAAACACTTGAATCAAATATTTCTATTGCATTTTTCCAGTGTATACATCCATTCTGTTTTAAATAACCCTAATACCAGCCTAATAACATTTCATATTTAACATCATTAATCAAAAATAAAATATTATAAATAACCTCTTCTAATTTTCATTTATTTATATGTTGAGATTTAATATTTTATACTTACAAGCATTAAATATTAAAAAACTGAGTAGTTACAAGTCATTTTGAATTTAAAATCTTTAGTCACAATTATTGATGGGAGAATGTGTGTGTGTTTCTGAATCCCAGGACCCAGTGTTACTGGGAGTGTCCCCACTAAAAGGCCCAATGTCTGGGGGCACATTGCTTACCATCATGGGGCGTGGCTTACAAACCGGCCAGCCTAGTGAGATCAGTGTTTTGATTGGTGGAGTTCCATGTCTCATGTGAGTTACACTGTTCAGAGCTCATTGATCTGTAAACTCAGACACTTAGACTAATAACTGACAGCTTTCTATAACTCATAAAGACATTACTGAAATAGGAAATGAATTATGATTTGCTACAATGAATAGGCAACATTTAAGGAAATCATCATGATCACCATTTTATAGCTTAAGTTAAAAGACATTGTATCTGTAGTTGTGTTGTGTACATGTGAGTATGATAATAGAAATAACTCAAAAATTTGGTTTACAGTTCTTCTGTACAGGGAGACGAGAAAATCCAGTGTGTGACGGGTGGTAGCAACAGAACAGGAGAGCATGGTGTGGTTGTACAGTTTGGAAGAGCAGAGCGCCATCTACAGACAGCTTCTTATCACTACACCTCAGACCCAAACATCACCAGTGCTGCTCCCTCTAAAAGCTTCCTTAGGTATATTCATATTTATATATAATATATAATACTCTGTGAGCACTTGTGTAAACATCTCTTTACCCAATGTTTTGTTTGAAATCCAGGGTTTGAATTTATAAGCACTACAGAAGATCATAGTGTGTACCTGGCATGTACTTTAGGCTGCATATCTACCAAGTGAGTTATAATTTATTTGTCTCATTATACAGGGGGGGTCGTGTGATTCGAGTTTCTGGCCAGAACTTGGATGTGGTTCAGGAGCCTCGCATTCGTGTGACCCTAAGCCCTCTGGAGTCAGTCTTTTCAGGAAGAAAGAGGAGAAAGAGAAAGAGTGATGCACACTCAAAGAGTGAAGACAATCTCCGACCTCTCAAAAGACAGCGGCGAATAGTTCCAGAGCCCAGTTGTCCTGAAGATGCCCTCTGTGACATCAAGCAGGTAAGGGGTGTGCATGTGTGTATATGAATATATCAACATTGTCATAATTAAATTTGCAATATTTTATTCTACACTTGCAAACAAATGGAATTGTTCATATCTCATTTTACACAGATAGAGCAGCGCTGTACAATCAACAGCTCTACTCTGCTCCTCTGCTCCACACCGGAGCTGGGCCCAGAAGCTCGCCATGCTGATGTCAGTGTCCACTTCCTGCTAGATAACCTCAGCTTTGACTTTAAGTTAGTCAGCGGCAGCCCCTTTTCTTACGAGCTGGACCCGATCCTCCACCCACTGAACCGGGGGGACCCGAGCAAACCTTATCGACACAAGCCTGGCAGTATCATCTCTGTAGAGGTTACATATCACCTTCTTACTAATTAATGCAATACATTATAAGATTGCGTATATTATCAACATATGTATAACCCAGCATTACAAGATTTCAGCTGAAACCACAATTGCCTTTTATTTAGACATAGTTAACTTCACTATAGTAGCTGTAGAATTGTAAGCTCATGTTTTGCTGTTTGATATAGGGGGAGAATCTGGACTTGGCTATATTTAAGGAAGAGGTAGTAGCTCTGATAGGAGATGGTGTATGTGCTGTGAAGACCCTTACCAGGAACCATCTTTACTGTGAGCCTCCTACACAGCCGCCCTCAGTGTCTGCTGCTAAGAAGCGAGAGGGCACTGATGCTCTCCCAGAGTTTACTGTAAGTCAAATCAGTTAGCCTTCACTGCAGTTCTCTCTGTAGTAAATGTTATATCCATAACTTATTCAACAATTCATTGTTATAACATGAAGGACTCAACACCAAGCTGTGTATAATTCATTTGCATACAATATCCATGAATTTCCATACATTAATGTAAATATTATATAATTGACAGAGTAACTTAAAACAGTTTTTTGTCAAAAAGTATTTGGCAAATTATTTGGCTTGAATTTTCTACAATCTTCCAGTCATCCCTAAATGCATCCTGTGATTTGTTTTTGTAGGTCAGAATGGGGAATCTGAACTTTTCCTTGGGACGGGTACAATATGACTCACAGGCCCAGGCCATGTTCCCTCTGGAGGCTCAGGTTGGGGTAGGGGTTGGAGCCTTCATCGTGGCTCTCATTGTGCTGGTCATTGTGCTCATATACAGGTACAAATGCCTTTAAAACAGACATGCTATTCTTGATTTTACCACTTCCCCCATTTCTAGAAAGGTTGGGAAAAGTGCAAAGTGCAATAAAATCAACATAATGTTTTTTATAATTCTCTTGAAATTGTATTTATCAAATTTGACAAATTTACAAAGAAAGATTTTCCAAAGTTTTCACTGACCAACTGATATTGATTTATAATTATAAACAAAATTTTAGTGCCAAGCGTCATCTCAGATTGTCGGTCCAAAAGACAGTAGAGATATGGTGTTGTGGTCAGAGGAGTTGGCTTGATTTCATGGAAAATGGACTAGGGAGGTTTTCCATGCAAATGAAGAAAGGGATCATTCACATTATTATCAGCGACAGGTGCAATAGCCAACACTTTGGCTTTTTAGAGAGACACATGCTGACATCAAGATGACGTCTTTTTCTGGGAAGTCCATGGTTATTTCAGCAAGTCAGTGCCAGGCATGGCTCCTAATGTTATACAACAACATGGTTTGATAGACACAGAGTGACCTGCAGCCCAGGTTTGTCTCCTATGGCACATCATGATGAGGACAATCAGATAACAGCAAACATGGACTGTTGAGTAGTTGAAGCGTTGAATTAATTCAGGATGGACAAAATTTCCACTTGTAAGACTTTAACAAAGGTGTATTCATCAGTTCCAGTAAAAGAATGATTAAACAGGGTCATTAAAAGAATATGAGATGTAACACAGTGGTGACGTAAATATGCTTCTATCCCAACTGTTTTTTGAGTGTGTTGCATGCATCGAATTCTAAACATGTCAATATTTACAAAACACCATCAAGTTGTTTCAAGTGAAAACACTTGAATATTTTGTGCTTTAGTTAAATAAGGCTTCATAAAAATGAACACAGATGTTTGATCTTAGGGTGGCACGGTGGTGCAGCAGGTAGTGTCGCAGTCACACAGCTCCAGGGACCTGGAGGTTGTGGGTTTGATTCCCGCTCCAGGTGACTGTCTGTGAGGAGTTTGGTGTGTTCTCCCCGTGTCTGGGTGGTGCTCCGGTTTCCTCCCACGGTCCAAAAACACACGTGGACTGGTGACTCAAAAGTGTCCGTAGGTGTGAGTGAATGTTTGTGTTGCCCTGTGAAGGACTGGCGTCCCCTCCAGGGTGTATTCTTACTTTATGCCCAATGATTCCAGGTAGGCTCTGGACCCACCACGACCCTGAACTGGATAAGCGCTTACAGATAATGACTGAATGTGTTTTTTTACTTCACTTGAGTTTGTAAAATGTTGTTCGTGATTTATCCTATATTTTACCGGTCATGTCTTATTTGAGGGCGGCACGATGGTAAGCAGGTAGTGTCGCAGTCACACAGCTCCAGGTATCTGGAGGTTGTGGCTTCAAGTCCCACTCTGGGTGACTGTGAGTTTGGTGTGTTCTCCCTGTGTCTGCATGGGTTTTCTCCAAGGGCTCCGGTTTCTGGTTGGTAGGTGTACTGGCTACTCAAAAAGTGTCCATAGGTGTGTGTGTGTCGCCCTGTAAAGAGCTGGCGCCCCCTCCACGTTGTGTCCCCGCCTTGTGCCCAATGATCACCACATGAACTCATAAATATTTGTGTGGATAAATGACATAAAATCCTCACAAATTTTTAAGAATCTAATTTAGCTTTCCCAAAATAAGTTATTGCAGCTGAGGAGGTCAAACCCCTTACTGATAACCTTAATTATAACCTTAAATACAGAAAAATGTAAGACAAAAAGTGTTTATTCTTTGTTGGCCATAAAGTAAATCGTTGCTGTCCAGTTAAAACCTGCTTCTCCCAAAATAGTAACTTTACAGGAAAAGGGGAAAAAAGGAAATGTAAATAGGTTTTATTCCAAGTATTAGAGCATTTCTAATGAATAATGAATAATGGTTCATTCATTATGAAATGTTCACATGTTGATAAGGACAGCTACTGTGTTCAAATGTTAAATGTAAATGTTGAACGCAAATGTTGAATATTGCAGTAAACTAAAAATAGACAAAAACTGAGATAAATGTATTCATTGGACAGCAACAATATGCTATTGCCTTGTTTATGGCAAATTTATTTAAAAAAAATAGACCCCAATAGCAGACAAATATAGACACGGCATGGTATGTTTTAGCCTGTGTTATTTTAAGAAAAATAACTTATTCATCATAAGCTGTTACATAATAAACCTACAAATCTGTGGTCAGGTGGGATGCTGCTGGCACTTGATATGTCTGTTATTATCTGTAACTGGTCACCCAGCCTCTTATGACTATAACTGTCAATCAGTGATGGCTAGGGGATGGTAGACAAGGGTCAGATTAGGGTACAATTTATAAAGACTTTATATAAAAGTCTGCTCACTCACAATGCTTACAGTACAAAGTTATATGAGTATTTGCATGTTTTTCCATGTTTGTTTACCAGGAGGAAGAGTAAACAGGCCCTGCGGGACTACAAAAAAGTTCAGATTCAGCTTGAGAATCTGGAGACCAGTGTGCGAGATTGCTGCAAGAAGGAGTTCACAGGTATACAACATATCTCATATTAATAGCTCAAGATGTTTGCAAACTCCGTGAGAGTATTTAGAATGTTGTGTTATTATCGTTGTTAGATTTGATGACGGAGATGATGGACATGACCAGTGACTTAGTAGGTTCAGGGATTCCGTTTCTGGACTACCGCACCTATGCTGAAAGGATTTTCTTTCCTGGTCACCGGGAGTCACCACTGAGACGAGACCTAGATGTGCCAGCCTGCCGACGAGTTACGGTGGAGCAAGGCCTTACTCAGCTCTCCAATTTACTGAACAGCAAGCTTTTCCTCACCAAGGTAAATTATTATTTACTTTTGACATGACTTCATCCAAGTTTCCAGAAAATGGCTTTTGTGAAAATAAATAAATACATAAATACATTTGTAATATAAGGTTTGTAAAGGAAATTGACTAATATTTTAATGATGATTATAAAAAACATTTAACTTTAGTATTAAAAATATTCAGAAATATCGCACAAATCTACATGCCCCCTACTGCATTTTACAAAATATCCCGGATTTTCAGGAAATCGGGTTTGTACAGTGGACAACGTTTTGAGTAGAAAATAATGCATTTACGCTTAAATTTAGCGTTGTGGCAGATATTTCTCGTGCAATCCGTTTTTTAAAAGGATAAATAAATAAAATTTCTCTTAGCAGGCTATGAAATAATTAGGGAGGCCAAATTTACATCAGTTGGCACATGAAATTGTCAAGCACATTTTTTATAATCCGTAAGACTTATGTGTCATTTTATGTAAATTATTTTGTGACAGGGTTTTATATCAGTTGAAATTTGCTCAAAACTCAAAAGAAAAAACTGTGTATGTGTCATTTATCTCTTTCCATAACTGCAGTTCATCCACACTCTGGAGGGACAGAGGACATTTTCTCCACGGGATCGTGCATATGTGGCCTCCCTCCTCACTGTGGCGCTGCATGGAAAGCTGGAGTATTTCACAGACATCCTTAAAACCCTGCTGAGTCACTTGGTGGAGCAGTACACCACAAAGAACCCCAAACTCATGCTGCGCAGGTCAGTTCTTAACCTGATTCTTAAAGAGTATCAGCAAGTTTCTACAAAAAAACAGCCACGCACTGTAGCTCAGCTTTGGCTGACATCAAGCCTTCACTCCTTCTTTCTGTGATACAAAGCCAACCAAATAAATGAATCAGATACATTACAGTAACCCGGTGCTTTTGTGGCACGTGCAGTACATACAGCATTGCAGTACATACAGTACATACACGATTGTCTGGAATGTATTCTTTATTCTCAATCTTTTGCCCCTGTTTACAAGATAAATAATCTGACCCCACTGTCACTGTGCTCTGACAGTTACTAAATTAATAAGGATTTGTCTTAATGTTTAATAAAGTAGTCCATCTTGTCTGAAAGTGTGAGTAATCAGGGAGAGACATATCCATGCCACAGTGAAGTCAAGGTTGAATCCCAAATGTCTTCCTACACCCTCAGTAGGGCACAGTGTAGGTCAGAAAATAATGGTTTCTGTATTCACATAGTGCTTTGTATGTCAAAAATGATTTTTAGTGAGCTGTAAGTTTCATGCTTCCCTCTCAAATTAGTGTCTGGATGCAGTAATATTAGATGTATTAACTACGATGTGCACTATGTATATAATGCTGGTATTTGGGATTCCTGAGCTCCTCTACTGACAGACCGATGAACAGAGCTCTGTTTAAAAACGTGACGTGAAAAAATATTTTATTATGGGGGCTACTATACATAGTGACGTCACTTGCAAGCCATAGACGTACTTATGTACCATTAAACGTTCACATGACTAAAAACAAAAACAGTAGCAAAATAGTAGCAATAATCTTGAATTTTGGCTCGACTGCGGTTGACAGTGCATTTTTAGTGCAATGCTAATTACACTGCTGAAGTGATATAAATTCAATACCTTTGGCCTTGAAAGCATTGAGTCAGTTCATTCAGTCCTCAGGTAATTTCAGCAGGCAACTTCATTTGTTCCCTCTGATTTTGCAGAACTGAATCTGTGGTCGAAAAGCTACTGACCAACTGGATGTCCATCTGCCTTTACTCCTTTTTAAGGGTGAGTTTTCTACACTCTGATTTGCAATTCAGCAATTATCATCCAAGATTAGTTAAAGTGAGCATGAGTTCAGATTGTATATCTTTGGGCGTTCTGTCCTGCAGGATTCAGCAGGTGAGTCTTTCTACATGTTATTTCGAGCCATAAAACACCAAGTGGACAAGGGCCCTGTGGACGCTGTGACAGGCAAAGCCAAATATACACTCAATGACAACCGACTTCTGCGCGAAGATGTGGAGTACCGCACATTGGTGAGAGATACCCCCATTTCAGCATCTAATGCACCTAGTGTCGAGGTGCATTCTTAACTTTTGTGATTGTTTCATATACTGTGTACAGTAAAGCAACATGTAGAGCTTGTGATGAAATTATATTTGTTTTGTGTAATTAAGGGGATTTTTCAACTTTAATGTAAAGGATATTAGTAGCTGTGCATCATTGTTAGATGACTTTGTCCCAGATTCTTTCCTGAAAAAGTCCTATAAAATTATTCTCTAAAATTGGGGACCCGGCATCTTATTTCTACAGACACTGAATGTCTTGGTAAACAGCGGAGGTGCTAGTGAGTCCCAGACAGTTCCTACGAAAGTGCTGGACTGTGACACTATCACCCAGGTGAAGGAGAAGATCCTGGAGCAGACTTGGAAAGGCACATCCTACTCTCAGAGACCCTCCACAGATTCAGTGCATCTAGGTAACAGTGAAGAGGAACACAGACGAGTCGTATCAAAAAAACCTTAAAGTTCATTTTTCATAAGGGGCATAGTATGATAGATTTTCATGACACCTTAAATTTTGTTTAATATCCCATTGCTTGTATAGAATGGAGAGCTGGAGTGGCAGGGCATCTGATCCTGTCTGATGAAGACCTGACCTCAGTGGTGCAAGGGTCATGGAAACGTCTCAACACATTGCAGCACTATAAGGTCCATTTCCTAAATAGATACAATGTTGTATTAGTCTGCAGTTGATAGGCTGATGTTTTACCCGTAATGTTTGTTGTTGGTGTGGGTGTTGTTGTTGTAATACAGGTTCCAGATGGTGCCACTGTAACACTGGTGTCACGGCAGTCTAAACAAGTCCATCACGACAGTCATGACTATATACCAGGAGAGAGTGAGTAACATGGAATACTGTTATTTGATTCTATAAATATTGTTATTTGATATTATTTTCAGACATGACCATGAAATCAACTTGATTCTCTCTCTCTCTCTCTCTCTCTCTCTCTCTCTCTCTCTCTCTCTCTCTCTCTCTCCCTCCCTCCCTTTTTCACAAATACCCTTTCTCAGAGACCCCTATGCTGGAGGATGGCGATGAAGGAGGGGTGAGATTGTGGCACCTAGTGAAGGCCAATGAAGAGCCAGAGTTGTCCAAGCATAGACGAGGTAGTCTGAGAGAGAGGGAGCGGGAAAGAGCAAAGGCCATACCAGAGATCTACCTCACACGTCTGCTGTCTATGAAGGTAGTGTGTAAAGGCATATCCTATGAGCTGTTATGTTTCACGATTTCTTCATATCATCTGTAAACCTGTAATAACAGAAATTACTAATGTTTCTGAAAAATGTAATAGCACTATATACTACCCATACTTTTTACTAATACTTTTAGCTGCAATTTGATCAGAATAATGTGTGAGTAACTGACAAATGTGTTTGTATGGTTTTAAAACGTAAACCATTTCAGTCCCAGCTTTTCTTGACACCTATATATATATGAATCTGTGACTTAATTCACACCAAATCTTGTGATATCTGTTGCAGGGCACACTGCAGAAGTTTGTAGATGACCTGTTCACTGTCATTCTAAGCACCAGTCGGCCAGTTCCTCTGGCTGTGAAATATTTCTTTGATCTCCTGGATGATCAGGCAGCACAGCACAATATCACTGACCCAGAAACCATTCACATCTGGAAGACAAATAGGTAATGACTCCAACAACAACATAATGTTTCATCACTAACTGGCAATAGCCTCAGCACAGATCATATCTTTGACTCTGTAAGGAAGATACACCTCCACAGAACAACAAATATTTGCTTCTGTTTTCTACAGTCTGCCATTGAGATTCTGGATCAATATTCTGAAGAACCCTCAGTTTATCTTCGATGTTCAAGCATCGGACAATGTGGATGCCGTGTTGTCTGTCATTGCTCAGACTTTCATGGATTCTTGCACAATCGCTGACCACAAACTGGGCAGGGTGAGATAAGAAGATATTCATAACCAACTAGGACAAAGAAATAGAATTTCATTTTCTTTAAGGTGTAGGATTCAAGAGGAATTTTGGTGGCTGCAGGTGGGAAGAGAGTGTGGTGGGCCCTATGTGAAGCTCTAATGGATTGGCATAGGATATTTATATCTTATCTTGTGTATGATTGAAATTACACAAAATTAGAATGTACACTGAAAGACCGTAGCTCATGTTTTCCAAAACTGCTCAAATTCTGATCCTTTCATATTTATATCTGGTCAGCAATGGTCCTTATTTGTCCGTACTCATTGACTGATACACCAGAATATAAATTATAGTTTGGTATACCAGGAAAAAACAGTCCACGCACAAAGTGTCACTATAGACACTATAAAAGAGTGAGAGGATGACATAGATTTTGCTTTTGTATATTTCTCAACCAGGACTCCCCTATCAATAAGCTGTTGTATGCTAGAGACATCCCACGCTACAAACAGATGGTGGAGAAGTGAGTGTTTTGGGGGCTTTTTTTCTTTGTTTAATTGCATTGATTTAAAATGTAATTATAGAATCTGATTGTTGCCTTGGTTGTGTTTACACAGATATTATGCAGATATAAGACAGACTATATCTGCCAGTGACCAAGAGATGAACTCTGCTCTGGCAGAGCTGTCCAGGGTGAGTGAGTCTTTTTGTCTTTTTAATAACAGCAGCTGGAAATAATTAGGGCACTCAGGTACAACATACAGTTCAATAATTGGCACAGAGCTCAGCTGAATTAGCTTCTTCAGTATTAATATAAGTCTGAATATTATAATACTAATGGTATTTAAACACTGGCAGGTCTGCTTACTTGGTAGTCTCACATTTCCAGACTCTCAAGGGAGAGTCTGGTGTCTTTTACCACGAAATGTGAAAGGAAATTTGACAAACGTGCAAAAGGACCAATCATAAGTGTTATTTTGGTATGACGGGTAGAAGGGGGCAGATTATTATTCACGTCAGACCATTACCAAAGCCAGTACAAAATGATACACAGAAGTGGATGGACATTGAGGTGCTGATAGCCAATCAGAAGGCAACTGGCAGAATCCCAATGCCATCTTAAAGCACTAAAAGTATCAAGACTCTCCGTCAACCTGTGGGCGGAGCATCTGTGGCTGAGACAAAGTCTAAAGCACAAGTACAGACCCCAGGCTTTTATTGAAAATTTTTAGGTGATAAATTTCTATCAGAACAACATAATATACTGTTTGTTTGATTGGTTTTGCAATTATTTTACAAAGACTTATAAAGCACTACGTTTATTGCACAAATCTACAGTCCAGTGCAGATTATCTCTCTTGATTATGTTTATTTTTAATTCTCTTTGGTGTCTACACACAGACGGTCATAAATACAGTTGCCTTATTAACTATATCACTTACATGTTACTTTTTCAGAATTACTCCAGTGAGGTGAATCACCTAGTGGCCTTGCATGAATTATACAAATACATCAACAAATATTATGATCAGGTAAGAAAACATGTTGATCATTTTGTACTGTACTACAGATAAGACTAAAGAAAAGTAACTACTCCACACAGGAATAGTGTAATGTTTAATCAAGCAGTTTTTCATTAGTGAAAAAGTCACTATTTCTGCAGTGCATAATTCTCTCATTACAAAGATAAATGCACATTTGAGAGTTAGTGGTTCGTAATTAGAGAAGAGAAAAGTGATGGTCAAAGTCTACTACCAACACATTGTTCTGTCCCTTCAGTACAGTTAAACTTGTAGAGTCTACCCCCAGGCAAATTCCATGATATATTTATCTGTGTATAACTACAAAATCTAACAAAAAATATTGATTACAAAACCTAGATAGTTCACTGTGTCACTGTCTCCTCTCTAATCTCCTGCTACCAGATTATCTCGGCTTTAGAAGAAGACTCCACAGCTCAGAAGATGCAGCTGGGTTACAGACTTCAGCAGATAGCGGCAGCCGTGGAGAATAAAGTTACTGACCTTTAACCTGCAGACTCGGATGGACATTTAAAGAGACTGAAAAAAAGAAACAAGGGTCAAGGACAGAGAGGGCACTAAGCCTGCTAAAGGCATGTTCCTTTACAAACAGTGAGACTTCAGATTTACTGAGCAGAGCTTGCAGCAGGGAGAACTTTCAGGTGAGAAACTTTGTCCAGTAGGGGAGAAGCTAAAGTGGTCTTTGGGTCTCAGATGGAACTTTTCTCTCTTGTGGATTCAAGGCTACAGTCCCTGGATTGCCCTGATTCTAACAGGCTCGTCTTGAAATTCACTGAATCTGCTCAGTGATGTCTATGAACACCTTAAACTGGCTGAAGCTCAATTGTTTCATATTCTGTATTGCTCCGTGTGGCTTTCTCCTCAGCTGTGTAAAGGATTATGCAGTGTCTCCTCAGATGATTTGAAGAGACAACAAACAATTAGTCTTTTTAGAGCCCTGTAGGTTGTTTCTGGTTCTGGTCTGATACATTCACTGTTTCTGATCTTACTATGAGAATAACATTTTCCTTGAATTGATTAAAGGAAATATATGCATACACACATCTGATTAATCAACTATCAACAGGAACAAATACGGCACTGTAGCTTCAGATACATACAATACCAACACCATGCATCAACTATAAAGCAGTACTTGATTACACAAGTCAGATGTATTGCAATGACATGGTAGTACACCTTAAAATGCATGTAGCTGATAATTTTACATCTGTAAGTGCATTCAAGATGCTTAAGAGAGCAAGCTGACCGCCCCCAAACACTGCAGCGTTTTATCATTTTTACAAGGTGCTTCAGTGTCCTGAACAGTTGCAGCTCACTCATTACAAACTGCATGTTTCTTTTGGCAGCATGGAACCTGCTCTCTGTGACATTTGGTATAATGTGTAATGTACAGTTCACTTGCCTTACTTGCAGTCTTAAACATGTATGGAGCAGAAAAACAAGGGCAACACAATGCGATTAAAGTGTTATATGTTTTAGTTTAGGGTTTCTGATGTAGAATTGTGCCAGTGAATAAGAATTAAGCAAACATTTTACCTGGAACATTCATTTTGAAGCAGCAGTGGTAAAGGGACATTTTAAAACAAGAGCATCAATCGTTTACTTCCAGTCCAAGCCATAAAGTCTTTCAATAAACATAACTGACTTTCAGTATTATGGATAAAATAATACTGCACATTTTGCATTTACTACAGCTTCCTTTTTTTCTGAACATTTGCTTTTAGTTTTACAAAATTCAAACTGAAGTTGTTTGAATTTTGTACATCTAACAGTTCAGTCTGAGCTTTTTGGTGACCAATCCATTCCAGGACACCAGCAGGTTCTATGTGTGACTGGAGGAACCCAGGTCTGCTTGGGCTACCACGGATCCACAGAGCTCCAGACCTTGAGGAAGTCAGAAACTCTGTAGCTCACAAGGGACTCCTCACCAGAGTTAGTTTGCGGTGCTGTACAGACTTGGTTTATATAAGCTACCATTTCTGGCGAGTTCTGGGCTCCACAGAGAGATAGACCTCCTCTCTCTTAAAGGCCAGGCCGCCTGCTCCTTCTGGTTGGTTTTACAGAGGAGTCTTGAGTTTCTGAGTTTCAGAGTTGGTCAGGGTTTCCGTCTCTCACGTATTGATTAGTTTTGATTTTGTGGTAGATCTTGCATGGTGATTTATAAAGATGGATTCCATCTAATTTCTTCAGCAATGCATTCGGAAAATGAATAACTTCTACTTACAGTATTCCCTAAATGATAGTAAGCATTACACAGAAGGACCACACAAATGTGACACAGGACTGACACTTTTTTACTGATATTAACTACATAAACATTAGAATGAAGCTGTAATGTATCTTCCTGCACTTACTCTCCATAGCTGTTCTTTTAATTCGCCCTTAAATACTCAAGACTAACCTGTGCTGTACTACTCTATGCTCTTACAATACTTTATCACTGTCCCTGGAAATAATACAGCGCTAAATATAGATCACATATTAAATCAGTTCCTTCAGCTGAAGAAGCTGCTTGTTTGAGTTTAAACCAGGCCTCATGCGTCTTTATTACTTGTATTAATTTATTGGTTTCTCAGTATTCGTTAGTATTAATGGGAGTTCTTCTGCAGGTTGTGAAGTTCTAACTCTTGTGCAATGATTGTTTATTTAATCGCAAAGCACTGCAGATACTGACACACTCTTAACACCTAGCCTAGTTCAAGCTCTTAACGTGATAACACTGCTGCATATAGGCTCTCCTGCTTTAGACCGGGCTACCACCAAATCATTTTCCTCTACGTAATGCCTCAAAACATGACTGGCCTTATATAGATGTGCTGCGCTTAGTTAGAACTGAAAGGAAAGGGTCATGTAAAATGTGCATTTCATATTACAGAGCCCCGATTCCCAGGAAAACAATATGTTAATGCATGCCGGAGGAAAACATTCCTCACAGTTTCCGCTCCAGTGATTCATCTGGTCTTTTAATGCTCTGTGTACGTATTTCTTTGTTGCTTTTAATACAGAAAAGTTGCAAATAAACCAGGTGCATGAATAACGGGGTAATGCAAGCCACTATGTGCCAGCCAGTCACACTGCTTCCTTTGTTCCTTACCTATGTTCCTGGCTTTTATTTATTTATTTATTTATTTTGTGTCTGATTGGCTGCTAATGGTGGATTTTATGTTAAGACCAAATTCCCATAAATATTTTTTTTTATCCTGTTTTTTGACCTCTGTTCTAGTTTACACAATTGCAGCTACAAATGTATGAGTCTTATTTACAATATCCTTGACCTTTGGGAAATTTGTGTGGTGGTGAATATTGCACAAAGATATTTTTGTAAATCATGCTTTGAAGGTTTGCTGGTCATTTTGAACTCGTGTCCATCATGTCACGTTAACATTGTCATTTTTAGCAGCGCTTTTTTAATTGTAAATAGAGATGTTGTAAACACCCATATGCATCACAAGCTATTGGAATGGAGCAATGGTGCATTTGTTATAAGCAGTTCTGTAATAAAGTTGTCAGAAAGATGAGTGTGTCCGTTCTCTGTTGGTTTAAAAGCAGGGGAACACAGGGTAAAATGTAATAAAGGATACAACGTATTATGGATATTTGTATTCATTCATTGTTTTCCAGTTCAGGGTCGCGGTGGGAACGGAGCCTACCAGGAATCACAGTCCTTCACAGGGCAACATTCACTCACACCTACGGACACTTTTGAGTCACCAATCCACCTACCAACATGTGTTTTTGGACCGTGGGAGGAAACCGGAGCACCCGGAGGAAACCCACGCGGACACAGGGAGAACACACCAAACTCCTCACAGAAGGTCACCCGGAGGAAACCCACGCAGACACAGGGAGAACACACCAAAGTCCTCACAGACAGTCACCCAGAGGAAACCCACGCAGACACAGGGAGAACACACCAAAGTCCTCACAGACAGTCACCCAGAGGAAACCCACGCAGACACAGGGAGAACACACCAAACTCCTCACAGACAGTCACCCAGAGGAAACCCACGCAGACACAGGGAGAACACACCAAAGTCCTCACAGACAGTCACCCAGAGGAAACCCACGCAGACACAGGGAGAACACACCAAACTCCTCACAGACAGTCACCCGAAGGGCGACTCGAACCCACAACTTCCAGGTCCCTGGAGCGGTACGACAGCGCCACCGTGCCACCCGTTATGGATACATTATATATTTAAAATTATTTAAGAAGGTGCTTTTTTTCTCATTATTTTCATTCAATACTTTCTGTAATCACTTCATCTTGATCAGTCATGATGGCTCCAGAGCCTTCACATAATCATTTGACACAAGGCAGGGTCACAGTCACTCTCAAACTTACGAACATGCACAGCCAGTGCACTAACCAACATTTCTTCTTAGACAGCGGGAGGAAACCTATTCAGACACAAGGAGAACACATCAAACTCCTCACACACCTAAACTCTGACTCTGACCCATGGGCAGGATCCAACTAAGGACCCTGAGACCCTAAAGCTGTGTGGCAAACTTTCATGCACATTTATTTACGTATTTAGCCACTGTCCAATTAAAAACATCTCCCAAAATAGTAACATTAGAAGAGAAGGAAAAAACCTTAATTTCATTCAAAGGCTGTTAGTGTTGTGTATGTGTGGTCCTAATCATTCATTTCATTCAATCAGGATGAGAGCAGAACACATTGGATTGGTACATAGGCTATAAGTGTGACACCTGTGTGCTGCCTATATCAGATAAATGTGTGCAGCCCAGTAACACTATATATGGGGTCCACCTGGGCTCATACACAGTAAATTCACCAGTGTTAAATCAACACTATTAGTGTAATAATTTAACACTCTCAGTGTGAAGTTAACACTAATCATGTTGATTTAACACTGGTGAATTTACTGTGTAGTGACTTTTCTGAATGTACACTTTGTGTTTTGAGGTGGTCTATCTATACTGGCCCTCTGTTTAACTCATCCTGATCCCATCACTGACCCTGGAGGGTATTCTTTTCTGTGGCCAACCTTTAACCCATGGACAAAATGCTCTGGTGTCCAGCTGGGTTTCCCATTTGGGCGCCATATGGGTGTGTGCTGGCTGGGAAATTACTACATTATCCAAACTTTAAAACCAGTTTTGTTTCTGGTAAAGTCGGTGTCACAGGAACTGGTAAATATCTCATGATTTTGTATACGACATACTGCATGCCGGCAGCACTGTTGCAGTTGAATTTGCCATTTAAGGAATATACAGTGTGCCATGCAGTGTGAGATCAAAGCGTCAAGGCCGTGTCACTCATGAGTTACCACCTCCCAGAGCGTGACATTCTGCTGACTCTAAACTCAGCTTTAAGAGGCCGGAGCTCAGATTAAGTATCAGCTTACCTGCAGTGCCTATGAGTCAGGCTTTATAAGAGCCTGTCAACTACGGCCTCACACTTTCACACATCTCACCACAACAGCATTCAGCACTTGGAGGGACCGCAGATACCCTGCTCAGGTTGTAGCCGTGTGAAAATTTGTTGCCAGCCCCCACTTTTTTGAAACAACTGTGTATACACTATATGTCCGGATGTTTGTTGACAGCTCTTATAATTAGAGATTTGGATCATTTATGGTGCACACACTGTGAACACACAGATTTGTACTTACACACTTACAGCTTGTACAATCTGCATTAAAAAAAGCTTAAAAATTGAAATAGTTTTGAATTAACTGGATTGATGTTTGTCTTCCAGAACAAGTCTGTGACTGACCTCATGTTCTCATGGCTGAACATACTCCCAAATCCTTGGAGAAAAATAGAAAAGTAATTTGTTCATGAGTGTACTGAAGTAGTCTGAAAATAAGCTCAAATGTCAAATCATGAAGTGCATTCAAGCGTGCACTGAAGTGACGTTATCCTGAATTAGACGGGGCCTAGAAATGTGCCACTGATGCAGGCGTGAGACTATATTTGGTAAAAACGTCATGCCGCAAGTGAGGGTCATTTGAACTTAAACAAGTCCACTGGGGTCCAGAGGGGCTTTTGGGGTAATGTGCTGTAATTACTAGTTCAAATGCTTTAGAGAGAACAGTGTGCATCTGAAGCCATTCGTAACACTTAATCTGGAGTCAACCAAATCCACACTGACAAACATGAACTCGTGCCAGAACACTGTTTTAAACCCAGCAACAGCCAGGAGGATTTGGGAAGAGAGGAAAAGATCATAGACGTGCCTCACAAACCAGGTCAGATAAAAATAGAATAACTACTTTAAAAAGTGTCAGACCTGGTCGAGCAGTTTCCAGGGGGAAAAAAGGCTTTCCAAGTAAGAGTTAATCCTGAGTTGGCTTGTGTCTTTTCATTCCAGAGAAGCAAACATTTTTTTCACCCATTTTTTCAGCACCACCATCTTGCCCCACCCATGTCACACAAACTGTATTTAATACCATCATTTCCAAATGTTCTAATCATGTTAAGTCATTAAATATTAATTTACAAGTCATCATTCTTCATGACTCTTTTTTCTCAGTTTCATGAGTAACAACGACCATGAGTAACAAACACATACCCCACCCAAACTCTGTAGCCACACCCCACACCAGTGAGCTGTAAGGTGTCAGAGCTCATAGATGTTTCCTATTGTTTTTGGTTATTTAAGCTCTCTCTTTTTCAGTCTCTAGATTTTCCTTGTAGTGTGTGTTGGTATTCTTCTTGTGTTCAGTAAACTTGGCCTCCCAGAGCACACTTGGAGAGATAGAACCAGCTTCAATCAAAATTTCATCATTATACTTTGCACATTATCAAAACGAGTCCTAAATATTTCATTTTATCATATAATTTATTATAAAAATGAAGAGGTAATTAATTAGTCTTTAATGCACCAATGATCTCAAGTTCCAAAAACTGTAGTTCATTCATTCATTCATTGTCTGTGCTTATCCAGTTTAGGGACGCTGTGAGTCCGGACGTGCTGGAGCCTACCTGGAATCACTGGGCATAAGACACACACCCCGCCAGTCCTTCACAGGGAGAAACATACTCACACATTCAATCACACACTCACACCTACGGACACGTTTGAGTCACCAATCCACCTACCAACGTGTGTTTTTGGACCGTGGGAGGAAACCGGAGCACCCGGAGGAAACCCACGCAGACACGGGGAGAACACACCAAACTCCTCACAGTCACTATATAAAGATGTGGTAATCTCTTTCTCTCTCTCTCTCTCTCTCTCTCTCTCTCACTCTCTCTAATGTTTGTAATATATGTGTGTGTGTAATGCAAATAATGTGCACAAATGTTGTGCATATTATTTTAAGAAAATCTAGCAGTATAAAAATGAGTAAGTACAAAAATTATATGATTTAGAAATCCCTGAACTAGTCAGGAAAAACTCCACTAAAGTCTTGCCAGTCTTCCTGACAGTTCTGAGTGTTACATTTCTATTAGCCACCTGATTTCTGTTCCAGGCTTGCTTTCTGTGTTCAGATTTTCCCTTTTGTTTGTCTGTTTAGTTTACAGTTTACACTGAGGTTGTTCTGAACGTCTTTGCCAGTTGTTCCCTGTTTTCATCAGTAAATATTGTCTTTAGGTCCAACTAATGTAGACTCGACCTTGTTACAGGTGTCTGTATCGACTGATAAGAGCAGTCTACTGATATATTTATCAGGCCATATTTTCATGTGTATAGCTGCTGTGTGTGTGTGTGAGTGTGTGTGTGTGTGTGTGTGAGAGAGAGAGAGAGAGAGAGAGAGAGAGAGAGAGAGAGAGTGTTAACAGGCCGTTGTAAAACTAAGTCAGAGCACTGGGCCAGTCTGAGATTAACACAGCTCTCATTTCACTGCTGCCACGCTAACTGCACTGCTAATGGTTGCTTGTTTTATTCTACAGGGGCTTTTCAGGACCAAGCCTATGATCCTAAACAGTGCCCCTGCCACCTGTCTTCCTCTGCCCAGAATATCTCCCAGCTGTGTGTGTTTGTGTGTGTGTGTGTGTGTGAGAGAGAGAGAGAGAGAGAGACAGCGAGAGAGAGAGAGAGAGAGAGAGAGAGAGAGAGAGAGAGAGAGAGAGAGAGAGAAGGTGGTAGCTGTGTGTGTGTGTGTGGGGGGGGGGGGGGGGGGTGATGGAAAATGAGGGTGGGTTCAAGAGGGGTTTTCCCTGCACAAATTCAGTGTGCATCTGCAAGCACCTTCAGTCAAACCATTACCAAACAGGCCGGCATGTTCACCAACACTAAAATGTGAGTATTCCTTTATTCCTCAACCAAACAACAGCAGTGCACCAGTACACTGTTTAATGTTCTGATTCAACTGCATTAATTTTGGAAAGTCATTGTTAACTACACTCTAAAAAGAACCAACTTAATTGAATTGCTTCAATTGGTAACAAGTAATTCAATTAAGTTTATCCAACTTAATATTTTAAGTTGTTGAAGATTGAACTTAAAAAATTAAGTTGGATAAACTTAATTGAATTACTTTTTACCAATTGAAGCAATTCAATTAAGTTGGATCAACTCTTCTCTTTTTAGAGTGTATGGTGATCGCTATGGTATTTCAGGTGGTGGCTATAAGCTGTATTTGTATGATCATAGCATAGTTTGCACCCAATTAATTTGGAAAAAAGTGCTGAAGGTGTCAAGCAGGCATCACCCCATCAGGCCAAACCAATCTTTATGTGGAAAACAACTGTGGGAGGTGTTAGCTGGCAAAGATTTTGCAGAAAAATAGTAGTATAAATTGCACAGCAATGTAGTTTGCAGTGTGCAACAATAATTACTGAAATATTCTATGATATGCTCACTTTTTGCATTCAGTACATTGCTGAATAATACAGCTTAAGACCAGCTTTAGCTGGTAGCTGGTTTTAGAAGGTCATGGTGGTTTGAAAGCTGGTCATTTAGGCAAAACATACCCTATGCTGGTAAGCTAGCTGGTTAACCAGCTCTTGACCAGCATAGCGTATGTTGCATTTGATTTTGGTCATGCTTGATGGTGCTGGTCATGTTGCTGGTCATACTGGTCAGCCAGCTTGGTCCTGGTGAATAACCATCATGGACCAGCTTGCTCATACTGGTTGTCTAGCTTGGGCAGGTTGAACATGCTTTTAGACCAGCTAAACCATCAAATTTTAATGAAATCATATCCTAAGCTGGTTAAGATTTAAGGTGTTTTTTTCTGCATAGTAGTGTATGTAGACATTATTACTATGTGTTTATGCGCATAATACTGGCATAAGAACTGTAGTATATAAATGTCACTCACAACATTGCAACTCTGTGTATCCAAGATTGGAGCAGAAGAATATCTATATTTCTCTGCTCCTCTCAGTGTTTTTCTCTGTTTTCTTCCACTCACTCCTTCCCTTCCTAAATGTCTGCGCTACTCAGGCTGTAGAACAGAGTCTGCGGATTCCTTCTTGTTTTATTTGTCAGCCACACCATAAATTACAGAGATGTGCAGATAGAAGTTGGGAACTTTTTTGAGTAATAGAAATAGCCACAGGTCTGTTACAGATTCTGGGTCCCTTATTAGAGACGTACCTACATGTTGTGGACTGAATTAAATTTAGTGAGGATCTGAACGGTTTCCTAAAGAACTGTAATCGTCAGTGATTTAAGATCCTACTCTTTATGGGTCAGCTATGTGTGTATTTACATTTCAGCTATTCACTCAGTTGTGGATATTGAGTGCTCCCAAAGATGTGTTTATTAATGTGGTTGGATACTGATACTTGAAGCATTCACCAGCCAGGACAGAACGTAAATCATCTCACATAACCCTAGGATGGTAGTTTCATTGAAATGCTGATGGAATTTAGTGTATTAAACCACAATGGACCAAGCTTTGAACAAATATAACATTGGCGGTTAAATAACTCTGTTACCTCATTAAAGAATATACTCCACTGAGAAATAGTGTATTTCAATTAGGCTTTCACTACCAGACCCCCATGGATCACTGGACAAGGGTGGCTTCCTTTCTTGTCTATGTTCTTATGCCTATTCCAGTCATGAAAATGTTTACATTTACACTTGTCATAGATTCATGAGCAAATTATAAGCTCTCTGTGGGGAATTTGTGGGGAATTTCCCCAAAAAACCACCTCCCCATAACAACATCATTGTTTTTTTGTTTTTTTTTTGTTTTTTTGTTTTTTTTTCAGTACCAGTAAAATAACACCTATTTACACTAGGGTGACCAGACGTCCTCTTTTACATGGACATGTCCTCTTTTTTAGACTTAAAAAATGTCCGGCCGGAATTTCACAAACGTCCGGGATTTTGTTTTTGTAGAGTATGAATAGAATTTGGCGAAGCGTTTCGTTCTCAAACTAGTCCCGCCCTCCCCAACTCCGATTGGTTCGCATGAGTGAGAAGGGGGCGTGGTGA
The DNA here is from genome assembly GCF_029633855.1 of Hoplias malabaricus. Classification (NCBI taxonomy): domain Eukaryota; kingdom Metazoa; phylum Chordata; class Actinopteri; order Characiformes; family Erythrinidae; genus Hoplias; species Hoplias malabaricus. The sequence goes on from NC_089804.1 coordinate 9,856,056, forward strand.
AGTAGCCTAAAATCTTCTGATTGGACGGTCTGACTGTAGAGCTACCGTTATTGGTCGATAATCTTCTCTGTAAACATTTAATTGTTCAGTCTGCACGTCAGTAGTCCTTGTTTACCTCAGGCAAAGCTCATGTACCTACCCCCATCCCGAGCAGCTATGCCGAAACATAAATGTAAGTTCTCGGATGAATTAAAAAAGAAATTCCCATGTTTTGTGTAGCAAATAAAGGTGTAAAGGACCTAAAAGAACACACAGGTTCAGCTAAGCACACAACGGCAGCGAAGGGCGAGTGCCCCCCCCTTTGGAGCCTTTGAACACGTTATTGTGTTTTCAGGGAGGTGTGGGAGATTTCCAGGTCTAAGCATTTGCTATTCCTGTCTGAGCGTTTAAGCTGGGTTTTTAGGAAAGGATGTTTATAAGTGTCTGTCTATAACTAGGCCTGTGTCTGGCCTTGGTAACTCAACACCAGGAGGGTGGAGAGGTTACTATGTCCATCCGTACTGGAGTTTTATGGGAGCCTAATAATACCCTTACACAGATTATTTACTGTCCTGTATTTGTTCCATTACTTAAGTATGTGATTTATATGTACAATGAATTTTTACTTTAAATATTAATACATTAATTCAGGATATTGATGAAATACTTTCTCTTTCCACTTTATTAGAAACAGCTACTTTGTATTTCCAGTCATAGACCAGATTAGGTCACAGAGGGCAGAAGGCAGAAGTGTGAAAACTATGGAAGCAAATCTGTCTCATCAGACTCTGAAATATTACCAACTTTGAATTTGTAGCACTGGATTATTTTTTTTTTTTTTTTTTTTTTGCACTGAAACTATGCATCTGAATATAATTGCTCTTGAATAGAACTCGTGAATTTTCAAGAACACGTTTTCACTGTTATTATTCAAGGTTAATAAATTCAGATAAAAAAATTCAAGCTCAAAAAAATTCAAACAATATATTTCGAAGTTGCTCAAATTCGACAGACGACATTCAGAAACAAAAAATGTTTACAAAAAAATTCAGAGTTCACATCCGGGTCACCAAGGATGAGCAATCGATTCATTTGGATTTTCTCTTTCACCTTAAATGGTGCAGTAGTTACATTCTGTCGCCGAGCGAACAGAGCTTCCACATTGTGGAAAAACTACATGTTTAGCTTCCTTCCGCAGATATTATCTCTTTATTTTCAAAGTGTCTCAAAAATCTGAAAGGCTCACTAAAGACACAATATAACAGACTATTGATATCCTGCAGATGAAGAAATTTTACTGTGGAAATCTTTTGTAATGACCCTGTGAACAGAGCATGTGATATGACAGAATCTGTGGAAACGCATTTACTTCCGATGTCTTTTTCCTCATACAAGTGGACCTTCGGTTCTATATCTTATTACATATATCTACTTCCCTCAGAAACATCACCTGGATATTAATAACAGTTACCCTAATGGCTTTTTATACTAGGATTTTTAATTCATTATATTTATTTTATAAACAAACTGATTTTACACAGAACTGCACATCATTATATAGGTCTACAGTTAGAGACTTTGGGTAGTGGATCATTGGTTACAAAGCTGTGAGACTGAAATGTAGTGTTTGTGAAGCTGATATGTGTCTAGGACATTTTTAAACATGCTTTTATCCATCCATTATCTGTAACCGCTTATCCAATTTAGGGTCGCGGGGGGTCTAGAGCCTACCTGGAATCATCGGGCGCAAGGCGGGAATACACCCTGGAGGGGACACCAGTCCTTCACAGGGCAACACAGACACACAGACACTCAGACACACAGACACTCACACCTACGGACACTTTCGAGTCGCCAATCCACCTGCAACGTGTGGTTTTTTTTGGACTGTGGGAGGAAACCGGAGCACCCGGAGGAAACCCACGCGGACACGGGGAGAACACACCAACTCCTCACAGACAGTCACCCGGAGCGGGAATCGAACCCACAACCTCCAGGCCCCTGGAGCTGTGTGACTGCGACACTACCTGCTGCACCACCGTGCCGTCCACATGCTTTTATTATTATTATAAATTGGGCTTCAGCACCTAACCCCTCAGTGACACACACACACACACATACACACAGCCTTTACTTTGCCTGAGGAGTAGTTGGGTGTTAGGTGCCTCGTCCAAGGGCAGATCAGACATGGTTGTGAGGGAGGAGACAGTGCTGTTCCTTCAGACCCCCCACCCCAATATATATTTTTTGTTACCAAGCCTACTTCACTAATCATTAGGCCATTGCTGCTTTTGTACATTTATTTTTATACAGGTTACAAAATGAAGACTCACTCAAAAATATCCACTGATTCCCAGTGATAATGCAGAAGAGGATCCATAATCAATAGCAGTTGTTATTCGTTCATTCATTCATTCATTCATTGTCTGTAACTGCATATCCAATTCAGGGTTGCGGTGGGTCCGGAGCCTACACAGAATCATTGGGCACAAGGCAGAAACACACCCTGGAGGGGGCGCCAGTCCTTCACAGAGCGATATGTACACACACACACACACTCACTCAGACACTCACACCTACGGACACTTTTGAGTCACCAATCCACCTACCAACGTGTGTTTTTGGACCGTGGGAGGAAACCGGAGCACCCGGAGGAAACCCACGCAGACACAGAGAGAACACACCAACTCCTCACAGACAGTCACCAGGAGCTGGACTCGAACCCACAACCTCCAGGTCCCTGGAGAAGTGCGACTATGAGCAATTATTATATTTGTTTATAATAAAGTGTGTCACTAAGGAGTTTTTAATAAAGGGACCTAGTGCAACAGCTACTTCTAAGTATAGTAGAGTGTACTGAATATGTGTCTTTTAACTTGTGTCTGAAACAGGTCTCATATTGAGAGAGTTCCTAACTTCAGTGAGCTGAGCTGTTATGAACATCTGGAGCCCGATAAAGCAGAGGAGCACGAGGACCCACGAGAATACTGTTATGGTCAGCAGCTTCCTTACACTAAGTTTAAAATAAACCCCTCGGTCACTGATCCATAATTAGCTTAAACGTCATGTTCGTTGCATGTGAGACAAATGAACAACAGCGGACCCCACAGCTGCTTGACTCTTGTGTCTGCTCTGTCTCTAGGGGGGTACCATCCTGTACAAGTGGGGGATGTTTTCAACAAGAGGTATAAAGTTCTGTCCAAGCTGGGATGGGGTTACTTTGCCACAGTGTGGCTCTGTGTAGACCTCAGGTATGTACTTGTAATGGAGTCCACCAGGGGTCATCACTTGTAGCTTATATCCTTCAGATGGCTAAACAATGTGTGTGCATGTGTGTTTAGGTAAAAGTAAAAGTGTGTGTGTGTGTGTATTTCAGATCAGGTAGGCATGTAGCTGTGAAGATCCTAAAAAGTGGACCTGGCTTTAGCCAAGCCGGCCAAGATGAGATAACATTACTGCGCTGTGTGAGTTTTTTAGTTTCTCTCTCTCTCTCTCTCTCTCTCTCTCTCACCCTACTCAACTCTTCCTCTTGATCCTACAGGCCAGTGGTCCCACAGCCAGAAACCCCTTAAAAGGGCGCATTGTGCAGTTGCTGGACGAGTTTAAGATAGCCGGAGTTAATGGAATCCGTATCCTTTTATAGTCCACGTTTTCCACTTGAATGTCCATATGAGGTTCATACCACCTTTAAGCCACAATGCATACCATAGATTACAGCAGCCCATGACCTCATTCCCCCAGTCAGCCTTCCCCCATTTTCACTGACAAACGTCAGCATACATTGATTACATCCTTTTTTATATATATTTACTGTAAATAAAAGGTTGTGACATTTTTGTTGAATCACAGACAGCTAGGAGATCATCTTGTGTGAGCTGTCAGTGCTGCGTCGCACATGTTTGTAGACATCCCTTATAATTATTGAATTCAGCTACTTCTGGGTGCATCAGTTGTGGACATAAATGTTCACCTGTGCACACACAGATTGTATAATCTCAGTAGAAAAGCAATGAAATTGAATGACGTGAGATGCTCTGGAGCAGTCGCACATGATCCTAAGGTTGCTATGCTCAGCTTGGCATCAGCTAGAGGGAGTATAAAGCCTCTAGCACTCTAGGCTGTGGAGCAATAGAACCGAACTCTCAGGATTCATGGGTCTCCATCCAGTACATTTGAGATGAGTTAGATGAGAGTAATACAAGTGACTTATATAAGCAAGTTAGAGTAAACTCTGCAACGAAATATAAGCATTGATGAAGTCCTACAGCAGAATGGAGTGTGTTGAGTCTTGACTTTCTGGTGATGTAGATATTTGTCTGGTGCTGGAGCTCCTAGGGCCAGACCTGCGCTGCTGGCAGGTGTGCTTTGGAAAACCAGGTCTGACCCTCAGCTGTGTTAGAAGAGTCATTGCTCAGGTGAGTCTGAGTACCACTGTCCTGCGAGCTGCATCAGCACTGGACGCTACAAGGAATTGCTTCATGATTTCATTATAGGTGTTTTCTAAAGAAGGATTTAAAAATGACTGCAGATGGTAACAAACTTGTTTTAAACCTGAGTTTATTCATAGTGAGTTCAGTAGGCATTATCCATCCATCCATCCATTATCTGTAACCGCTTATCCAATTTAGGGTCGCGGGGGGTCCAGAGCCCACCTGGAATCATTGGGCGAAAGGCGGGAACACACCCCGGAGGGGACGCCAGTCCTTCACAGGGCAACACAGACACATACACTCACGGACACTTTCGAGTCGCCAATCCACCTGCAACGTGTGTTTTTGGACTGTGGGAGGAAACCGGAGCACCCGGAGGAAACCCACGCGGACACAGGGAGAACACACCAACTCCTCACAGACAGTCACCCGGAGCTGGAATCGAACCCACAACCTCCAGGCCCCTGGAGCTGTGTGACTGCGACACTACCTGCTGCGCCACCGTGCCGCCCAGTAGGCATTATATTAAATTAAATTACATTAAAATCTTTGTATTACATTATACATCTTTTATAAGAACTCATGGGTTGTATTTTTGAAGGAAAGTGAGGCGTATTACAGACAAAACAGGACATTAAAGGCACAATATTATCACTGTTCCAACCCAGTTACCCACATCTGACGTTCTCTCTCTCTGAGGGCTAATTATACGTATTGTAGCATGTTATAAAAATGTCTATAGAATCTCGTCAACACAGTATTCGTATTCAATATATTATTGCTCTTTTTTTTTTTTTTTTTTGCTAAGTGAACACTTTTTACATAGATTCAAACACCAAAAAAGCTCCAAATCTGTCTCATATAAAGTCTTATTTCTGATTGCTTGCTCAGTCCTTTTTAGAAAAGTCAGTGTTCTTCTCTCCCAGGTGCTTGAGGGTCTGGACTATCTGCACACACACTGTAAGATCATCCACACTGACATCAAGCCTGAGAACATCCTGCTGTGTCTGAGTCTGCAGCCCCCAGCCCTTACAGCAGCCCCAAAACACAGTGCCACAACACAAAGAAATAGTGGTAAGAAGTCCCATGATCACTTCCACATCTTTTGTAGCCTTGTATTATTATTGTATCACCTCCATTTTTGTCCCTTTATCCTTACATTAATTTGAAATGGTTGGTCTGTACAATGTGTTTCATGATTATTAACTTAATATTTGGAATTGTAATCCCTCAATAAACCAGTTTATGCTCCGTATGATATGATCCCCCACAAACAGCAAACTAAACTCAACTGGTTTAATAACAAATATACTGATACATCCAGGGCACTAGATGTCAGAGTGAAGGCTGTTTCAAAACAAAGAAGGATCACTGAAGAAAATATTTTTATTATCCTCCTCCACTATAAAGTACTCTGGGCAATTGCAGTTGATTTTAAGAATGTTCTATAAATAAATATTACTTATTAGATTCTTTATTTTACTCATTTTATTCTCTTTGTCATTTCATCTGTAAATCTTTTGTCTTCCATCTCTTCTGAAAAAACCTAGAGAATATTTCAGTGAAGATTGCAGACCTTGGAAGCTCTTGCTGGGTGGTAAGTACTTTATCTTTCATAAACATCTGCGCAGCATAATACTGTTCTCAGCAAACTTATTGCATGCCTTCAAGATGAAAGGCCATGATTCTTGTAAAGCTGTCAATCAAAATGAAAGCAAAAGTCTCCATCTGTGTTCCAGTATAAGCACTTCTGTCAGGAGATCCAGACACGGCAGTATCGCTCACTAGAAGTCCTGCTGGGCTCTGAGTACGGTCCTCCTGCTGATATCTGGAGTGTGGCCTGCATGGTATGTCTTAAGGCTAAAATATTAACTCATTCATTCATTCATTTTCCTAACCATTCCAACATGTTCAGAGACGTGGGGGGTCCAGAGGTCACCACTGGGCACCACACACTCACACATTTTCTCATACATTCACACCCACACCTACGGAGGAAACCCACACAAACACAGGGAGAACACACCAAACTCCTCAGAGGGCCAAAATATTGCATTCACAAAAAGAAAGATGGAGTTTGGAGTAAACGGTTCAATCAGTTTAATCAGTTCAGTTTTTCTGAGCGATATTTTTCCCCCACTTTCCTTATTTGACAGTTCTTTAAAACACAACTAACGAGTCCCAAATGCTGCTACGCCACATTATGCATTAAACATAATCATGAATCTCTTTATTTTTTATAGATTTCTAATATTTAAGCTAATACATTACCCACTCTTCCACAACCACATTTCTGTTTTCTCAAGGCTTTTGAACTTGCCACTGGTGACTCTTTATTTGAGCCCAAAGCTGGGAAGAACTTTTCTTTGGAAGAAGGTATGGCTCATTAATTAAGAGCATGTATTATTGAAAAAGGTTTTAGCATTTTACTGAGACTTTGAATCTTTCAGATCACCTCGCACACATTATTGAGCTCCTGGGGAAGATCCCTGCATCCATAGCTCTGAGTGGAAAATATTCATCTGAGTACTTCAACCGCAGAGGTGAGTAGAGAACTTGGATTTAACCATGGATTTAACTCAAAATTATTCAACATGAATCTTACCGTTTGTGATAAAGACAAGTCTTATTAAGCAGCAGAAGACTTCAGTCAAACTGAACTGCTCCCCTCACCTGTCCATGCTTATGTGTGATGACACAGGAGAGCTCCAGAGGATTCCTGCTCTCCGTCCCTGGGGGCTGTATGAAGTTCTGGTGGAAAAATATCACCTCCCTCTCCAAGAGGCAGTTCTCTTCTCTGATTTTCTACTCCGAATGTTGGACTTTGTGCCCGAGAGGAGAGCAACAGCAGCTCAGTGTCTTAATCACCCCTGGCTCAAACTGTGACCTCACATTTCCCTACCATCTAACACACTTTCCCCAGGCCTCTGAAAAAGACAAGTGAGCTTCAGAGGTTTGCTTTAGTGTCAGAACTTGAATTTACAGAGAAAAGACTCGTCTTGAAATTCCTCACATAGTTTTGCTTTTAATGCGTATGTGATCTGCACATACACTGACTTGGTCTTTCTTTCTGTTTCTGTGGATATTTGAGGGTTTTTTTGTTAATAATAGTGTATTATATTGTATTTGCGTTAAATGACATTTACCTTTTGGAGGAGATATTTGGGACTGGCAACAATCATTCATGACAAACACTACATGGCCTGTGTACTATGACACTATGTGTCCCCTGTATCTTCTGGGAAGGTTTATAAAAAACCTCTGAGGACATGACCGCATTCAACCATGAGAGCTTTAGTGATGGTGTATGACTAGTTCTGCATCGTAAATGCCACAGCACTCCTGGGCAGCCCAATGCTGTGTAGCACTCTAGCAGCTGCTTTGTACTGGGTATCGAGACATTGGGCTCATGCGCAGCTGCTCTAGAGTATCCCATCTACTGGTTAGTGTATATCTATAGAGAACGAAACACATGGTTATGCAAATGGGGACACCCCGAATGTGGATGTGTATTGCATTGATTGCTGTGTAACGTAACACATTTTGTTGAGAATGAAATTATGACTTTGCTATTATTGCCTGTCAGACACCTGCACTGTAAAAATATGAAAGGGCTTTTTTAAGAATATGAGAAATTAGGACTGAAAACAATAAAATGTGATGTAAGAGAAACTGTTAATGAACAGTATTCAAGTGTAATTTTGTTTGCCATTCGTTACATAAATGCAAAGCCTAGACATGAATTTCATTCATTCATTTATTCATAACCTGTAAGCCCTTATCCAGTTCAGGGTCGCGGTGGGTCCAGAGCCTACCTGGAATCATTGGGCGCAAGGCGGGAATACACCCTGGAGGAGGCCAAATGAAATTCAGTTCTACAAAATTTTACCTCGTGTGCCCGTGGGTTTCCTCCGGGTGCTCCGGTTTCCTCCCATGGTCCAAAAACACAAACTGGTAGGTGGATTGGCGACTCAAAAGTGTTCATAGGTGAGTGTAACCACAGTAACCCTGAACTGGATAAGTGGGTACAGGCGGTGAATGAATGAATATTTCACAGTCATTCTCTTAAACACAGATGACAGCATTTCCTTTTCATACAAATTTATATATGGCAAAAGTAAATAGAGAATGAAAATTTAATTATTTTTGTATACTTTTATATTTGAAATAGTTTTAATTTATACATATACATGCAGGTAGTGTCGCTGTCACACAGCTCCAGGGACCTGGAGGTTGTGGGTTCGAGCCCTGGTCCAAGTGACTGTGAGGAGTTGGTGTGTTCTCCCTGTGTCCGCGTGGGTGACCTCTAGGTGCTCCGGTTTCCTCACACAGATTCAAAAATACATGCTCTTAGATGGATTTGGCGACTCAAAAGTGTCCATAGGTGTGAATGTGTGAGTGTGTTTCGCCCTGTGATGGACTGGCGCCCCCTCCAGGGTGTGTATCTGCCTTGCGCCCAGTGATTCCGGGTAGGCTCCGGACCCACCGCGACCCTGAACTGGATAAGCGGTTACAGACAATGAATGTTCCAACCTTGCATTGGGTCACTGTCTGTGAGGAGTTTGGTGTGTTCTCCCTGTGTCTGTTTGGGTTTCAATCAAAAACACATGCTTGTAGGTGAATTGGCTGTTCAATATTGTCCATAGGTGCAAGTGACCCACCTGATCCAACTAAAAGGGATGAATATGTTATTAAAAATATATATTATATTTAATATATTAGTATAAATGCTGTCATAACTTGTTCATATATATGTATATAAGTGCAAAATGATAACACGTGTAAATCTGAAATGTATTGTATAACAAACAAATATGTTTAATTTGGGTTTCCTTTCATTGTATGTTCGTTTTCATTCGTTTTCATTCTTTTGTTTCATTGTTGTTCCTGTCCGAACAAACACTAATCTTTTTTGATCAAAAAATGGTCAAATAATTACCTCTTTTTACTTTGAGTAACTTTTGAAAAACAGGAATGTTTTTGGAGATACAAGGTTTTTATTCAACAGTGAAGAAATACATCTGATGAATGAAAAAAAAGAATATTGAAATAACCAATAACCATCTTACGAATACTCCAAAATGACTTCCTAGACAAAATAACAATAATAATAAAAAAAAATAAAGAAACAGCAATATTACGTGTGGTTTTAATACTTATTTAGAGATGTAAATGAAGTGTGCTGGTACTGATACTGTAATTTGTTAAGACTCTTTGCTCTGAGAGTCTGTGAACTGCTCTTCCTGACTGAGTTTGATGGTGTTTTGAGTATCAGATGCCTTTTCTATAGCAGCAAGCTCTCGAGCTGAATCCAACTGCTGCTCCTCCTTCCTCCTCTCTCTCTCCTCCTGCTCCAGCCATCTGTAGTTGAAGTAGTTCATGACGAACAGAAAAACTCCAGGAACCAGCATCATAACACCACATGCGTAGTACATGTACTTGTAGTCCATGAAGATGTCCACCAGCGCTCCTAAACGAGAATGGTGTCAAGAACATTTAATCAGTCTTCTGTAATGCTCTACTATGCACAGTTTACACATTTACTATGTGGGGAAACATGGGAGGACACTTTGTTTATTCAATACTTCTACTAAAATGAAGAGTGTTTACAGGAGTTTGGTCCTCCTCTGCAGCAGTAACAACTTCTACCGTTCTGGGAAGGTTTTAGAATAGATGACATGTGAAACATGTTGAATCCAAGCTTTCAAAGCATGAATCCAAACGTACCTGAAATAGGAGGCCCCAGGAGGACAGGGCCACACTCTATGATGGTGGCGAGACCAACAGCACTAGAGAACCGATGAGCTCCCACCAAATCCATCAGCACCTCGAAAAGGAGTGCACACACCATTCCGAAGGCCAGCCCGAAAATCACTGCATACACAACCAGGCCTGTGTACCCAGGCAGAAGTGGTAAAATGAGATGACACACCCCGTTGTATGCCGCTGAGAAGCTGAAGAAGTACTGAATCTTGGGTCGGATCCATTTAGTGTTTGCCACAAGGCCAGTGCCTGGCCGGGCCACCATGTCCACCAGGGCGAAGATGGATAGCAGGAAGGCCGCAGAGTACTCGTCAATACCCTGGTGCTTGGCGTAGGGAGCCAGGAACACGACTGGGGCGAAGAAGCCGAAAAACATCAACACGTTGCCCACCAGATAGATGAGGTAGCCGCGGTGTTTGAAGAGAGAAAGATCAATGAACTTGTTCACTTGTGCCGCACATCCCGACTGCTCTGCTTGCTGCTGCCTCCCACTGACCAAGCCAACTGCCTGAGAGCTGGCAGCCCCCTCTCCACTGCCCACCTCAGCAGCTGTTCCATCACCCCCAGAGCACTGGCTCACACATGGCTTTGTTATAATCTTAATAGGTCGCATTAAGGCTCCAGCCACACAGCAGTTAAGCACTATGGCTCCCAAGATGAAGAAGCTCCCTCTCCAGCCAAAGGTATCGAAGAGGTATTGGTTGAGTGGGGCAAGAGTGAACAAAAACACCGGGCTTCCTGCCATGGCCAACCCGTTTGCTATGGGTCTCTTCACTAGGAAGTATTTCCCAATGATGGTCAGAGCAGGTTGCAGGTTAAAGGCGAGGCCAGTGCCTGAGAGATAAGATGACATATTTGAGTTTGTGTAATTTGTCTTAGCATATGATTACATGAGTTTATACCACTATTTTTTCAAGAACATTTTGGGAGTTTTTCTCATGTAAAAGCCATTGTTAGCATGGGAAAGTTCATTTCTTTTGCTAGCAGTCTTCCCATTAAGGTTGCAGAGCAACTGCATATACCATATAAAAGACAGTATAATAACGATAAAGTACAGTATACTATAGAAAATATAGAAAGTATAGCATATGTACTGCATAGTAACAAATGGCAGATTCTACTATTACATTTACATTGCCATTAAAGAACCTTTCTTACATTGATTTAAAGGAGATTTCAACATATGCTTCATTAAATAAAACTGTTAAGAATATACATATACCAATATATACCAATAATAACCAATAGCTTATGATCCAGGTGGAACCTTTAATTTTAAAAAGTATTTATTTCCAGATCATATTTGAGCACTGACATTCACTGAGAGAGAGAAACCTCTTGGCAAATCACGGGGGCCATGGGAACAGTGCCTGGTTCTGTGTTTGACCTCTGGCTATCATTAACCCCACGCACAAACACTAAAAGGGGAGGCTGCCGAAGTCGGCTGAACCTGACGAATCAGAGCACTTCCTTGCCAAAATGTTCTTACACACTGTTCTTAGAACAGTGATGAAAGACCAGAGACATACCTCCAATGACTCCTACACTTAGGTATAGATGCGATATTGTGGTGCCAAAGGAAGCCGCCACCATACCGATCCCAACCAGGAGGCCGCCCACCATGACCACTGGACGGCTCCCATAGCGATTGACCAGTATACTGCTCACAGGACCTGCAGAGAGAGAGACATAAGAATCAAACGAGAGAGGTCACATATGTTCAAAAATAATACACAGGTAAAAAAGCAGCAAACTGTCACTGAAGTGGCACCTTCAAGGGTGAATCTTTAGTAGATCAGTTAACATAAATATATCATTTTGCAATTATATAGTTTAAAGGAGCAATAAATAATTTTACCTGCAAAAATGCAAGCAGTATTTATCTAATCATGTATAAAAAAAAGTAAATTAGTGCTGAACTTATGATACATCCATGTTTTTGCTTATAACATAAAGACAAATAACTCCTTTAAATTATAATCAATCCCTTTTTCCTTTTTTATTTTTTATTCATTTATTTATTTTCATATTGAACAGGAGCCAATATGCACCTTTACCCTGGAAAAGTGTAACTTTATTTCATCTCTGTACTTTTGAGGGCACATTTATGCCGTGTAACAGTATAGTAGAGTAGTCTTTTTTATGACAGTTTACTTATCAACTGTCCTTTTAACCTTATGTTGCACAGGATTGCAGAGTAGGATAAGGAGTTATGCAACTATTGGGCCTTCCATGCACTCGTGCCTAAAACACCATTCAGCGGTGGTCAGTTCAGGTCCAGAAAGTTAAAAGTCCTTCCCAGAATTTTGTTTCATGTGCCCTGATGCCTCTGAGGCTGGCTGACTGTAAATGGCATACATTACAGGTCATAAGGAGAGCACACTGTGTTAAACACAGTGTATATGGATATGAAAGGTCTCAACTAACAAACAAACAAATCTACATAGGGAACCGCCCTCACCTCCTGCGTACATGGTAGCGAGCATGATCGAGGAAACCCATGCGATCTCACTGTAGGAGATGGAAAAGTACTCCTGGATCTCCTTGAAGTAGATGGTGAGGGATTTGGGGAAGGCATAGGAGAAGCCAATGGAGATGAATGATCCAAAAACCACCGCCCATCCCCAGCCTCCATCAGGAGGAGTGTAGCCCAGGTTAGTAGTAGCTGCAGGGGGCATTGTGGGTGCTTTCCAAACAAACAAATAGACAACAACATATATAAGGACCTAATACCATAACAAAGTAAATGCATTTGTGTATTTAAATAGGCTTCTGTTTAAAAATGCATCAGACATGACTTCTTTAATTCAACTCATTAAAAATGATATACTTTTACAGATCTCTGCCATTTTTTCTAATTCAGATTACACACGAAGCAACCAGCAGAAAACATATAATACATTCACTGTTGGACGAAATGTATAGTTCCAAAACTCTAAATCTGCAGGTATAAAAAATGAAATTCTTAAATATTACATAAGTAAAAAAATCTATACAAAATATTAAAATACTAATTAAATTTTGAGATTTGTGCCAACAGTGATGATCACTTATAATTCCCTTTATATACTTTGATGTCTTTGGATCCATGTTTTGCAGGTCTGATCAGCCATAACGTTATGATCACCACCTTGTTTCTGCACTCACTTACCGTTATGGAGCACTTTGTAGTTCTAGAATTACAGATTGTAGTGCATCTGCTGTACTACATACTAAGTTTGCCCCCTTTCACTCTGTTCCTCAGTAGTTAAGAGCCTGGTGCTAGGTTATAACACGAGTGTTGTGCTGGTACGAGTGGATCAGACAGAGCAGTGTTGCTGGAGTTTTTAACAGTGTCCACTTAGACAAGTGTTGTTGGTACACCTTGTCAGTTGCTCATCGGTTGCTGCACATTTTGTGTTGGTTGTGTTATAGTCCTTCCTCAGTGGAGACAGGATACTGTCCTTGAGACGCTGTTGGCTGGATATTTTTGGTTGGTGGACTATTCTCAGTCCCATAGTGATTATGAGGAGTTTAAAACTCCAGAAGCACTGCAATGTCTGATCTACGTGTACCAAAGCAACACACACTAACACACCACGACATCAGTGTCATCGCAGCGCTGAGAATGATCCACCACTCATTGTAGGACAAGGTGAAAAGGGGAAATAAATGTATGCAGAGCAACAGATGGACTGAAGTCTATAATTATAGAACTACAAAGTGCCTGTGTGATCAGTGGAATTTACAGTGAATGTAGAAACAAGGAGGTGGTCATAATATTGTGGCTGATCTGTGTACACTATTGAGTTTAAAATTTTGGAATTTGAAAGCCACCACAATACCTTTATATATATCTTAAACGTTTTTAATTAAAAACAGGTTGATCACATTAGCTTCATTTTATAAACACCTGCATTCTTTAACCAAAATTTCTCGTTCTGAAAACACAGGTTCTAAACTTTTCAAAAGCAGCTCCAATCTTTTATCAGTAACTCCAATAAAATGACTAAAGATTAACTATGACAGCACCATGAGACTTGCCTTATTTGTTAATTGGACTTACCTGTATATGTGGAGTTGGTGAGGGCCAGTTGTAGATAACCACATGTTCATCAGTCTATTTCTTATCACTGCACAACTCTTGCCTTTACCAACCGTCACCAGTCCTTATCAGCAGGGTGGAGGAGGAGGGTCATCTCATTCAGTGTGTTACAGTGATTTGTGACTTAATTTAATCATTACTCAACAAATCAATAACAGATTTAACTAAATAATTTAGTTATATACCTACACTAGGATGTCTAACCTTGTTTGCCATATCACAATACATAATTACAACACAGTAATTGTTACATACAAGGTCATTATTTTAATTAACGTCAATGAGTGTCACATAACATTTTACATATAACTCACAAAAGTAAATAATTTAAGAGGTAATATTCCTCCTGTAGCAGGATAAAATCATCTGATTTTCATCTGGCGCAGCAGGTAGTGTCGCAGTCACACAGCTCCAGGGACCTGGAGGTTGTGGGTTCGATTCCCGCTCCGGGTGACTGTCTGTGAGGAGTTTGGTGTGTTCTCCCTGTGTCCGCGTGGGTTTCCTCCGGGTGCTCCAGTTTCCTCCCACAGTCCAAAAACACACGTTGGTAGGTGGATTGGCGACTCCAAAGGTGTCCGTAGGTGTGAGTGAATGTGTGTCTGTGTTGCCCTGTGAAGGACTGGCGCCCTCTCCAGGGTGTATTCCTGCCTTGCGCCCAATGATTCCAGGTAGGTTCTGGACCCACCGTGACCCTGAATTGGATAAGCGGTTACAGATAATGAATGAAATGAATGAATGTTAAATATAGGCAGTTCCTTGAAACAAATTCTCTACACTATATGGCCTATATTTTCCATACATTATATGAAATGGATATACATTTATGGACACCTGCTTTTTAAAAAGACCACTCCGGTTCATCGCAAACTTTTTTAAAAGGAGCTCAGTTACTCCTACAACCACAGTGCCCCTGCTCTACAGCCCAATGCCAATGTAGGGCGTCAACCTTTCCAGCTGATGCTTACCACTGAGCTGGGTCACTGTGTGGCTGCTCCAGAGAACCACGTGACCCTTCAAGACTTTCACTGTAGAGAATATAGAACTTGCATGTGCACAGCTGAACTACTCATAGTGTAACCTGTAGGTATTATGACTATTCCCTTATCGTCCACTAGGGGTCAGGGTCATGTAGGGTAAGCTCAATACGAGCATTGCATTTCAGACTTTACCCAGTTAGTTCTCATTATGCAACAGCTAGTCCGCATGCCCTAAGCTTGATGCTTCCATCTGAAAGCTGTAAATAATGTAGACGGTGGTAGCATTCTGAGCTACTGGTTACTGATACTAGGATTGCCCTGTAAATGAACCTATTAGCTTACATGATCTCAGCACAAGATTTGAGATCTGTTTTCTATCAACCAAACCCATGAACAAAGTATTCAAACTACAGCATAAAATAGAAGCCAAAATATTTTTCAGAAGTTATACTTCCCCAGCTGCACATTCCTTATCTGTTCACCCGGAAGAAACCCACATATACACATGTATATCATCTGTTGTTTCAGTTTGTACTAATCAACCTGTAGACTTCATCAGCGTTCACAGGATGCTGTTGGCTGAATATTTTTAGTTGGCAGATTATTCTCATTCCAGCAGTGACACTAAGCTTTTTAACCAAGCAGCACTGCTGTGTCTGATCCACTCATACCAGTGCATGTTTTATCTTAGGTGACTGATATATAAACATATAGCTTAAATATATCTTTAGTGTAAAACAGTCCTTAATCAGCTCTCTAGCCCTTGTTTAAATTGTGTATTGGTCACGATTTATACACTAATACCTGCATTTAAGATGACTGATTCATGACTGGTTAATATTTGGATTAAAATGTCTTCCTTCATTGTTATAAAGGAGACTAAAAGCAAGCACTCCAAACTGTGGGTTTTCACTTCTGCTTTTTTAACCAAATACGTCATAATTTACAAAAGGTAACATCCAAAATGTGGTATAATTTACAGTGGATAATAAAATGTAAACCTACTGACTGCATAGGCTTTGTCAGCTTGCTTTCATTTCACATGGGAGTATGTGCACCAGAACACATTTGAAAATGAGATGGAAATAAGCGTTCTTAAGCTAAATATGATGCAAAAGAAAATGCAATTTTGGATTTACTGTTGTACCACTTTAATCACTGTTTTATATGTGTGTGTTTGTAATGGTCCCATCTATACTTCATTGCAGAAAATTCTGAGTAAATTTACACCTGGTACAGCCTTCCAAAAGTGGGGCTATCAAAATACACCGTAGTGTGATTATGCTAACTGATAGAGTGCTCACATTTCCATTGTTTTTGTTTTTTTTGTGTGGAAAAACATAAAAAAAAAACCTCAGATTATTTGCATTTAGTGTAGATTTTGGTGAATAATAAGGAATTCCCCTTTAAGCAGATGGCTCCATACATGGGCACTAAATTTAAACAAATGGCAGTGAATGGTAAACGATATAATAAGTGAACTGCAACCTGCCATTTTTCTCCTGTTTTTCTGGCTCTGGGCAAAAGGGGAGGGATTTACCGAAAGTCTTCAGTCAACAACAAAAATACATACATTTTCGTGTCGTTTTCTGATATAAGTATCAAATTCAGTGTGTCTGTACTATAATAATGGATATTTACAACAAGTTGCTGTCAAAATGGTCCGTTTAACGGTGTATTTGTGAGTAACCTAGGCCTGTACTTCTCTGTGCTCTCTTTGCTTCAGCTTCTGCTTCTCCTGCTGCCGTCGAACAAAGATAATTTAGTGAGGAAGCGGTTCAGCCAATCAGCGGCGTCCTAGGGTGCCGCCAGTGGGAGAGCAACCAATCAGAACGCGCCTCCGCTCCCACACGCGCAGGGCCCAGAGCGCGGAGTGTGGAGAGGCCAGCCTTGCCTTGTGTAAAGCCTGAGAGTGTCCTCCATGTTTTCCTAAGCAGTGACATTACATTCATTCAGCCATGCATCCGCAGAGGTAAGACATCTGTTTTATTCTCCTTCTTTGTCGTTTTTTCACATACTTATGTTCACATCGTTCATTTTGCAGCATTTTGAGGTTTGTGTCTACAGCAATGGCCTAACAGAAAAGAAGGCCTCTCTCTCCACACAGAAAAACAGGGCGGGGGGGAGGAGGGGGAGGGAGGGAGGGAGGAAGAAGTGGAGGAGGTTGAGGAAGAGGAAGAAGAAGACGAGGAGGAGGCCTGAGGAAGGGAAAGCAGGCTTTTCTCTCTTCTATTTGTTACTGAGCTTTGGCCTAGGCATGTCACATGATTGCAAAAGCAAACTCACTAAGTCATTACTGCTGAAGTGACAAGCTGGCAAATGACGTAGCTTTCTCCCAGGAACCTGGGCCAGAGTGAGAGCAAGGCCCTTTTTTTGCCCTCTTGCCCCTCCAACCTTGTTGCAAGTAGGGAAAGAAAAGAATATTTGGGTGGGGGAGGGGTTCCTGGATGGTGGCCCTCCTTTGTGAGTGGACCGCCTGGCCTATTGTCTGCTTGTCTGTCACGGAGCATGGCAGAGAAAATGGTGGCACATCAAACAGAAGCAGGTCTTAGTGCCCCATTGGAAGGACAATGACAGTGCCACACAGAAACCAGGCAGCTCACTGTCATTATTTAGCTTTTTAAAAACAAAGCGCTACATTAATATTTGAAGTGTTTCTTCCATTACAAGCATGTGATTTCAATACTACAGTAATTTTGTACACATTCAGAAGCTAGTTTTGTTCATATTTGACAGGAGGACTACATATCTGAAATTATTTGTTATATTTAGTATATTTGCATGGCTTTTAAATGTCATCCTTAGACATTCTCCCTTTAAATAATTCAAACATGGACACACAAACACCATGTTATGCTGCAGTTACAGCAGAACAAATGTGTTTATTTATTACCAAAAAAAACAACAACATATAAGTGTTTGCTTTTTGGCTACCTCCTACGACACCACATTAATGACATTGTCTCTGTTTTCAGTCTAAGGAACATACGGCCATATGTTCTCCCTCAAGCAGTCCAAAATAAAAAGCATACAGCGACATGTTGGTTCATGATTTGTGTTAGAGACATTATGTGCTGTTTACTTACAAAGTCATTTCCTCTAAGAGGCCTGTTAACTTTATAATAATATTTTGTATGTTAAAGACCCTGCGTATACTTCATAGTTAAGTAGTTGGTTTTGTTTTATTTTGTACTAGATATTCCATGTTTAATGTTAGATAAAAGTATTAGGAGGATCACAATGATCCTAAATGATAACACAGAAGTCAGGCAGATCTCTCAGCTGTTGAGACTTGAATTCAAACCACAAAACCCCACAGTTAACAGTTTGCCTTTGTTCTTCTTTTGTACCATACTGATAGTAGAGAAATGTGAAAATACCGCAAAGAAAGCTAAATTCAAACCACATGACCCCTTTGACAAAACGAATATGTTTAAAATGAACCTTAGAATATGTAGCCGGTGTATGTCTGGAGAGAACGATCGTACTATTTCACACTGTCTGTGACTTCCATATAGGTTCAGTACATTTTGTTATGTTCTTGGTGTTGAAGCGGGAGAGACAAACAGGGAGAATATTGTGGCTGTAAGCAGCCAGCCAATCAGATGGTCTTATGCAATGCTTTGGGCCAATGGGAGTGACGGTCATAGACTGCCTGGTGAAAAAGAAGGGCCTGTTCTGGAAAATTTCTCTTTGATTCAGAGTGTAATGGTCATCCAAGAGACCCTACATCTGCTTTTTTGATTAAGAAAAGGTATGATCCTACATTTCTGGATATAATTAATGCACTGTAAACACAGGGGGATTTTTAGTGTAATTGCTTTTTTGGTTTATTTTTCAAACAAATTTCCAAAGAAATCTGAACTACTTCATTTAGTTCGAGATTTTTCTAGAGTACTGCTGGGAGAACAGGTGTTGCAAGTCATGTCTGTCAACGAAACTGCATCAGAATTTTTTTTGGTGTGGTTTTTCTTTAAGGGAAACCAGTGCAGGTGGGGGTTAAAGAGTTTCAGTTGACAGAAGGAAAAAATGTAAATTTGTATGAGAATATGTATCTTTTAATGAGCACTGTTTCACCAAGACCTTGTCCGTTTCACTTCAGGCACCGGGTGTTGTGAACAATGACTTCAGATTCTGTTTGAGGTTATGGTTCATCCAACAAGCGAAAGATTTGCTGACATGTTTGCTCTTTGCTGTATGGCCCTTGTTTATGTACGGTGTTGCTCTTGAGACTGACCTATATCGAATGCTCCTCACACACACTCCTTGTTTACTGTAAAGCTCCTGTGGCGTGGACGTGCCAGATCAGGCCTAGAGGGAGGGGGGAGGGGGACGTTCTGCATAGCAGTGGGGGAGGGGAAGCAGCAGCCATTCTCATTTCCTGTGAGGAGAAAGAGAGAGAGAGACAGAGAGAGGAAAAAAAAAAAAAGACCTCAGCTCACTCACTCTCTGTCCAGTTATCTCCACATTCACAGCCGCCTTCCTCTCCATTTCTTCTCTGCAGAGGGCCCTCAGATTGGATGGCCTTTGTTGCCAGTGATGGCAGTCGTTTGGTTCCTTAGAACCTTTTAGAAGATCTTTCCCTTTTTTGTGTTGCATTTTTGTGTTTCCATTTGGCGGAGCTCAGTTGTGGCGTATTTGAACACATCCTTTAGCGCCGTGTGGATCAGTGCCAGGAATTATTTTTTATATTTTCTTTATATTTTTTGATTGACAGATGTCCTCGGCTAGATCCTTCTCAACCTAAATTTGACAGCTTGGATTCTGCCCCACACAACACCTTTCTCACTCAGGGAGTGAAATCCTCATGAATGAGGTGGTATTTGCTTTAAAGAGCCAAAGCCCACATGTGAAATCCTGGTGGCACGGCTTCTCACCTCTCTATAGGCCAGCGGGGAAAACCCTTAGGGCCTAACAAGACATTACTTCTTAATTTCCAGACATTTCTGAAACACCATTTGTGGTAATTGGTTACTTAACCATCAAAACTGCAGCTTGCTGGTAGCTATTTTAACCTGGCAGAACTCTTAACAGAAAGACGGGACTGTTGAGGCCTACTTGTGTTCAGGTGAGTTCCAATATGTGGCATGGATTAAGTGTTGCGGCCTGTTTTTGCCTGCCTTGTTGACTACAGAGATCTTCTTTTATTTTTGTTGTGTGAGCTACACTTTTTTGTCTATTTATTAAACAACATGAACAGTAATCAAAGTGCTAGGCTAATTTTAAAACAAAAATTGTGACTTGTGTTGCACAATCATGTTCATTGGTCAGCAGGAAATTATTGGTGGTTTATGGTGGTTTCACAAACTGAGGTACCTTCAGTCTTGAATTGTCTGCCTTTTGGCTCATTTAGACCTTTCAGATATTTAGTGAAAATAAGAGGTAAGCATTTCTGGGGTGCACTGGTGGTAAGCGGATGAGAATTATATTTTGTAGTATTGTTTGCAAGAGCCTTAGGCCTAAACCTAACCTGTGGTTAAAGTCCTTATACTTTTGCTAACTTTGCTATGCTAAGGGACCCTTCAGCTTTGACTCCTGCTCCTACCCCCCACCCACAACCACCCATCCTGTGGTTAGGCAAGTATTTTTATCTGACCTTAGTTGCCTTCAATGATGGTGGCTGAATGAGGCCTAAGCTGTGAACCTTGTTCCTTTTGTGGTCAGGCAACACTAGCTAGGATTGACCCTTCAGAGAGCAGCATTAGACACAACCCTTTTCATAGAAACCAGAAAACATTAAATGGAATTAACATTTGCTTTGTGGAAATGACATTTCAAATTTTTACATTTGCAGGCATTAGCAGAGGCTCTTATCCTGAGCGACTTACAAAAGTGTTTAGTGTTCAGACAGAAATGGTTGTTGGATATGCCAGTCTAGAATAAGCTTTTAGGTTCTTTATTTTCTTTTCATCTAAACAGCTCCTGTAAGGGGTTTTCTGCCTATCCCCTCCAAAAGATCTTTACTTTTACGAATGCTCACTCAGCAACTTAGGGCTACTGTAGCTGCAATTTTACAACCCACACAGCGAGGTACACATCCTATTTGGCTTGTTTAAGTCATTGGGTCTTTGACTCTTCATTTTGCCAGTAAGATTTGACACCCATAATGTAAGTAGATATTAATTAATATGAATGTCATTTGCACTGCTATGTTTTTGCATAGTCTTACACATTTTTGCACAGAAATGGTCCAAAATTATTTAGAAAGAAGTCTAGTTACATTAAGTTGCTTTGACAATGTTCTGTTATTTTGTAAAATCACCATTTTGGAGATAAAAGTATTTATTTATTTTTTGCCAACAGTAATGTGACTAATGTGGCTTTTTCATTTACATATTTGTGCATTTTTTAGTGGCAGGGAACGCCCCAATAATTCCAAATGTGATCGATGGCTGCTGAGTTTCTTGGGGTTGATCTTGTTTAAGTTTAAAGGCCTACATTAAGTAATTGTTGAATCCTTTTAGCAGTTACTTATCTAATGTGACTAACCTGTTGATGGGTAGTCTGCAGTGCTAGCCCAGTTGGCTAGGAGATGTTTCATCTCTAGTGGCTGGCCCTGCTCAAAAAGGTAATCCTCAAGAAAATGCCTGCCTCTGTTGAGACCAGTGTTTGACACCAGGGAAAAAAACGTATTTTGTTGCTTTATGGAAAATCAGAACTATGTCTGTAAATAATACTTAAAAGAACAGGAAGAACCCTGACACACTCACATTTATCCACACAGTTCAGGTTTTAACAGATTTTAAGACACTGTTTAAGCATTGTTTTTCTCATATTCTAATTGTGAGAGGGAATGGCGAGTTGCTGCAGTGAACAACAACAAAACTCTTGAGATTCGATTGCATCACTTCAGGTTTCTAACTCTGGAGCAACCTCATGAGACACCACTGTCTTTCTCACATTTATTTCTCTATCTCTCTCTCTCTCTCTCTCTCCACTGTTTTGTCCTACATTAGTTTGGCTGAGGAGGAGATAAAGACAGAGTCTGATGCAGTTGAAGGGATGGAAGCATCAGCAACAAAAGGTACGTTTTTGCACATTTTCTGTCTTTTGCATGGAATCTTCCATACTGCCTTTTTACACTTAGTCACGCTGCTGTGCCTGAGGTTAAATAAGTTTTGCTTTAGAGACAAATGCCCTCCAAACATAGATACAGTTGCTTGCAAAAGTTTGAATAACCCAGTTTTTAAAATCCCAGCTTTATTTTTATTTTTTCAAAATGTAATTCATCCTTTAATGGGAACAAACTTAATGCCACAGATCTAGTAATTATTTGTTTCAGCATAAATTCACATGATGTTACTATGGTTACACTTTGTGACTTTCTTCTGGGAGGCCAGCGAGACAAATGCTCTGTGTGAGGGGGTGGGGGGAGCATGGCATTTTGTAATTAGAGATCAAACAAATTGCTGTAAAACCATGCAAACTCCAAAGGTATACAAGAAAGGCAAAAGTGACTGGTTTACACAGATCTAGTTTCTTTTTGTTGCTAACTTTGCATCCGTATATACATGAAAACCAAGCCAAATTTATTTTCTGTTTATCCATTTTCTATAATCGAAAAACACAGAAGTTAATGTCTACTGTTTGTCCTCAAGTATTAAAGCAGCAGCTCGTTTTGGTTTGATGCTGAGGAAAGTTAAAATAAAAATTGAAAAAACTGCTGTTGGTGTGAGGTGATATGTGCTTTTCAAGACAAGGGTCAGTTATAGGATTTAATGTGTTCAGACTGATGCACAGGCCACTTTAAATCATCTTTACCATTTCTAGACTAATGCTTCACGAACACAGCCAGTTTGCTGATGGTTAGCAGTAATGCACTGTATGACCTGAGTAAAACCAAGTAGAGATAAGTGATGGCTTATTCTGCTGCATTATGAGTCAGTTCTTCATCTGCAAAGGTCATGATGTCAGGTCTGCTAGGTTAAAGTGGGTGTAGTATCCTGCCTTTACGTGTGTGTGTGTGGGTTGCTTGTTTTCATGCGGTTTTATTTATCTATGTCCAGTTGATTTAGGGTCAGCAGAAGCAACACCGCCTGCCCCAAAGCGCAAAGCAACCAGTCCACCTCACTCCTCCAATGGACATTCACCGTCAGACATGTCTCCCACTGCTGTCAAGAAAAAAAAGAAACCTGGACTAGTCACCAACAACAACAAAGATCAGGTAGAGAGCTGTTTCATTTCTTTTTATAATCAGCATCCCTGTTGCCGTGATAAAATAAAACATAGTCAAGTGCTTGTGGACAACGTTTAAAATATTGTATTCAGCTACTGATTGTGGACACATTGTCCATGCAGATCTTCTAGGACCACCATATAAAAGTAGATCCAGTTCTGGAAAAGCATCGTGTCAGCCTAAGATCACCATGCTCAATTCCAGGGCTGGGTAGCAATATAACTGTGTTCTCTGCAGTGATAAAGCTCTGTCCAGTATCTTTGGCATGTTGTCATCCAATATGAATATGTGCTTGTGGCTGAATGCAATCAGAATCTTACAGAAATGTTTCGAACCTGTCAGAAAGGTGTCAGGTGACAGTTTGTATTTCAGAATACTTTTTGGATGATCAAGTATCCACAAACATTTGGCCATGTGTAGCGTAATTGTGATAGGTTGATAATGTATACGGAACCAAAGGGACAGTAAGGTAGCTTGCCTGAACTTGTTTAATCATCTTGAAGATTTTCCTCAACCCATTACCTTTATAGCATTGTATTACTTTTAAACTATTCATATGAAATGACTGAAATATTGTTGCTTGACTGTGGCTTGTCAATGCTCTGCTAATTATTCCATGAAAAATCCATTATATGCTGTTATTGCAGAAGATTTTATGCTGACTAGCATTACTAGGGTTGTCATTGGTGGCATTTTTGTCGCTTTACTACTGCATTGCATCAGCTCGGCTCAGCATGGCTCAAAAGGCTTTACCCTGATTACTTTTCCACTACCACAGCTCCTCCCCAAAATGTAGCTTGTGACGTTCCAAGACCCCATTTGTAATGGGAACCAAGGCCTTTGAAATCTGAAACAGTGGCGATAACGTTAGGTGCTGTTTACTCGTGTTTCCGTATGTTATTTTTGCTTTTTGGACTGAGCATGGCAAGTTTTCATTGTTGTACATCTGGCTAGAGTTTTTAATTGACCACCAATCCAAGGAGATTTTGAACCTTTTCAAAACACCACAGTGCTATTTTACGTGCTGCCATTGTGAATTGGATAAAAACAAATGTGTTTTCTACTGTAGTTTGGAGATTTTACAAGCAGCAAATTTGTGGTGGATGTCTGCATTTCGCCATGTAGACAAGTATCTCTGGCCAGTCAGCATCCTGCCAGATTTACACAGCACGTTCGCTCAGCTCGCTTTGAACCAAGCGCAAGCACGGACTACAAAAAGTACCTGGTTCCAGGTACAAGATTTCCTAATGAAAAAGCAAAAGAGCCAAGCCGAGTAGGGACCATGCAGTGGAAAGTGCCATTTGTGTATTGCTTGTGACCAAACGCAGAACTGCAGGTTGTGCCAATGTTGAAAATACAATCTCAAATTTTAAGATCTATGACATTTTTTTGTCTGAAATTATTGATATAAATCACTAGGTAAACGTCTTGTAGGAAGTCTTCTGACTAGTTGTTGGAACATTGTTTGAGAGCATTGAATGGCATTCAGCCACATAAACATTAGAAAGGTCCAGGGTTGATGTTGGATGAATTTACCCCCTTTCAAAGACATGAAGAGTCTATCATTTGTATTTTTATTTTAAGAGAGAGAGAGACAGAATATCACCAAAAAAATCCAAACAAAACCCTTAAATAAAGGTTATAAATTAATTTGTATTTGATTACATGAAATAAATGTGATCCTAAATGTGAATTAGTAATTGGTGGAGAAACGCTTGCTGTCAAGCACGGAGGTCAGTGGTTTCTTGTAGTTGGTCACCATGTTTGCACACATCACAGAGAGGATTTTGCTCCCTCCTCTTTACAGAAATTCTCCAAATCCTGAAGGCTTTGAGGCTGTCACTTGGAAACTTGAAGTTTGAGCTCCCTCCACAGATTTTTTATGGGATTAAGGTCCAGAGACTGGCTGGGTCACTCCAGGATCATAATGTGCTTCTTCTTTTTGGGTCATTGTCATGCTGGAAGACCCATCCATGACCCATGTTCTGACTGAGGCCAGGAGGTTTTCATTCAAGATCCTACGATACATGGCCCTGTTCATCAGTCTCTCAGTGTGGTAAAGTCTTTCTGTAAAGCAGAATGTTTCCACCTCCATGTTTGACAGTGGGAAAGGCGTTCTTGCGGTCATTTCATTGCCTCCAAACACGACGAGTCGAGTTGAGGCCAAAGAGCTCAACTTTTGTCTCATCTGACCACATCACATCATATTCTCCCAAGCCTTCCCTGAATCATTCAGGAGTTCATTGGCAAACTTTAGATGAGCCGGTACATGAGTCTACTTTGCGGGCACTGCAGGATCTCAATCCATTACGGTGAAGTGTGTAACTAATGTTTTTCTGTGTGACTGTGCTCCCAGCTCCCTTGACATCATTAACAAGCTCCTCCCATGTAATTCTGGGCTGACACCTCACCGTTCTCAGAATCATTCTTACCCCACAAGGTGAGTTCTTGCATTGAGCTCCAAAGCGAGGATGATTGATTGACTGTTATCTTGTATTTTTTCCATTATTGGCATTATCGTGCCAACAGTGGGCTCTTTCTCACCAAGCTTCTTACAGATCTTACGGTCTTGTAGCCCACTCCAGCATGGTGCAGGTCTACAATCTTGTCCCTAACATCCTTTGACAGTTCTTTGGTCTTGCCCAAGTTCTTTGGTTTAAATGGAAAAGACTGATACTGTGACAGATGTCTCTTATACACATAACGAGGTGAGACTTAGAGGACTTGGTTAAAGGTAAAGGACAAATTTATGTGCCTCATTGACACATAACTGGTCCCTGCGGGATCAGACTTCTTGCTGGTTGGTAGGGGATCAAATGCTTATTTCAGGTAATCAAATACAGATTAATTTTTAACCATTATTTAATGTTTTTGTTTGGATTTGTTTTTTCTGATATTCTGTCTCTCTCTCTTCAAATAAATTCTCGACTGTTCATGTGTTTGTAAGGGGGTAAACTTACAAAATCAGCAGGGGATCAAATAATTATTTTCCCTACTGTATGTACCCTTCTGACCAACACTTGACATCGGGAAGGTTGACTAGATGGGTTCATATGTACATCAAAAATGACCGATATCACAATTGATTCCAGATGTACGGTGTTACATATAGTGATCATTTTAGTGTTTGTCAACCTGCAACTCTGTTTGGTTTGTGTGGATTTAAGGAGTGCTCCACCCTTTTCCTGGAGAGGTATAATTGGGAATGAGGCGTAGTTTATTTATAGTTCATTAAGTGTTGTTTGGAAGAACTTTAGCCAAAACCTAGTGTTCATCTCTCCAACATGAGGGTTACATACCTCTATGCTTATTGACCACCACTTATAGTGACTGCCCATGTCTGTGCTTTGACTTTTGCAGAGCCTTGCTACTTCTATCCCCTGCAGTGTTGTGGCGTGTGTTTTGACCCCTGCCCCTGTCTCTCTTGCCTGCATTTCAGTGTGAGCTAAGACATGGTCCCTTTTACTATGTCAAGCAGCCAGCACTCACCACAGACCCTGTTGATGTTGTGCCGCAGGATGGGAGGAATGACTTCTACTGCTGGGTGTGCCACCGTGAGGGCCAGGTGCTCTGCTGTGAGCTCTGCCCACGTGTCTACCACGCCAAGTGCCTCAAACTGGCCGCCGAGCCCGAGGGCGACTGGTTCTGTCCTGAGTGCGAGGTACCCACCGGACAAGTGAGAGCTGAGGGCTTAGGAATAGTCACATGCATTTGTATTAGGGCAGCACATTATACTTGCAGAAATATGGCCAGTGTTCAATATTGTCATTGTCAACCCAGAAAAGCAGCTTTTGTCTGAAATTTGTGTAATTGGGTTAGCTCTTGTAAGAGCTAAGAAACAGTCACCAGTTTTTTGTCACTGTTTTTATTGGTCATAATTTGGCACTTATTAAATTTAATATGGACATAAAATGCTACGCTTGATAAAGCCAGGAGATATCACAGTGGAAAAAATCAGAAGCAGTAAATTGCAGTGGTGTTACATTAATCATATCTACAGAGCCGGGAAGTGTAAGGGGTTTAAATAAAAAGTATTTTGAGAGAACAGTTTGCAATTTCTGTGCACATTTTCTTTCAACTTTGCTACTTTTCTTTATTCAGTTCCACGTTTCATAGTTTCTTCAAATGCACAATTGTCTTTAAATTATCTTGTAGGATGTCTTAATTTGTTCCCACAATTTATCTTTGCTGTCTATACAGAAAATTAAGCAAATAGCAAGATTTACACATGCACTATTCATGGATATGCACAGATAAACAAAATAAGAATGTGTAAAAGATTGCATAAAATACATTTGGAATTCTGTTGTAGGTCACTATTTTTGTTATTTTATTTTACATTAATAAACATTTAGTCATTGAAGTGTGTTGTGATACTAGTTGTTAATGCTCTACAGATTTAACATTGAGAGTGAGATCAGTCACGTGTGAAGTTTTTATTTTTAGTTGGAAAGAGAAGAGTAGTTGATAAGCTGTTTAATGGTTAACTTAATCACTCTCCATACAAGAGAGTAGAGTTCAATCCCAGCACAGGATTTCTAACACTTTGCATATATTGACTGTGTTTATTTCAGAAGTTTGATCTGCCCTAAAACACAATCATGTATCATTTAGCCCTAATTTGTATAAAAACTGCAAACACCATGTTTGCTTACTGCAACGCCAAGTGTGGGTGGAAATCAAAAGGCATGTGAAAATAAGCTAAGTTTCATTACTCTTACTTTATCAGAGCTAGCCAATATAACTCCTCATAGAGCTATTGACACAGAGAGATTTGCAAAGCTGGGGACACAGCTAATTACAGTGGCGATGTTGCAGTCTTTTATAGAAATTTACAAATACATAGTCAGGCATTACTGCTGTGTTCATACGGGTGTTTTGTTTTGTTTTTGTTTTTTAGCAGCTTTCTTCACAACTGTTGCTTTAGATGTCATTGATATTAAGGTTTTGTTTCCTGCAGGATAAGTTTAAGCTTTGCTTTTGTTTGTCTAAACCTTCGGCAGCATCTGCTGCCAAAGATCTTTTAATCACTGTGCATTTAGCTGCTGTAATACAACCTTTTAACTCTTTGTTTCAGAAAATAACAGTTGCAGAATGCATTGAGACTCAAAGCAAAGCCATGACTATGCTGAATCTGGAGCAGTTGTCTTACTTGTTGAAGTTTGCCCTGCAGAAAATGAAGCAGCCTGGGGTAAGACTTTAAGGTTTGATTGGATTTTATAGGCTTTAAGGTTAGCTTCTTTATAAATATGCATTACAGACACTGTCCTGACTGTATAGATTATGCACCATTAAAAATATACTGGATGGTTTTGTGTCATCTTGTGTTGTTGGAGGTGTTCTGGTGGATTTTGTGTTAACTAAGTTGAAGGGAGGAAGGTAATGTAGTAAAATTGGGAAAGAATTTGGAAAAAAAAAAGAATCTCTTTTATAATTTTATAGTTTAATGCACGTAAATATACTTTTGTTTTTTACATGCAGACAGAGCCATTTCAGAAGCCTGTGTCTCTGGAGCAACATCCAGACTATGCAGAGTACATCTTCCACCCCATGGACTTGTGCACCTTAGAAAAGGTAAAATAGCTCGCCATCTGTTTTGAGAACCACTAGTAATTTGCTTGTATGTTTGCAGTAGTGAAAACATGAAAAAGATTTACTTCCTAACTGAACAGAGCTGTGTCCACAGAACATCAAAAAGAAGATGTACGGCTGCACAGAGGCTTTTCTGGCAGATGTGAAATGGATCCTACACAATTGTATCATTTACAATGGAGGTTAGGTCTTGACATAAACTTTCACTATTTGTTTTTTTTTTATTGTACTATTCACTGTTAACTTATAACAATATTTTTTAGGGAATCATAAACTGACTGCTACAGCAAAGGTTATTGTCAAGATCTGTGAGCATGAAGTAAGTATTGGACATTGGGACTGCTATAATGAAACACCCTGTATTTTGTAGTTGCTGTGCATTAGATGTCCTGTCTGCTTTTCATCTCCAGATGAATGAAATTGAAGTTTGTCCAGAGTGCTACTTGTCCGCTTGCCAAAAGAGGGACAACTGGTTCTGTGAACCTTGTGTAAGTGGATATATTTTTTATGTCTTTTAAGGACCAACACATCAAACACCCTCCAATACTGAACACATGGTATAAGGCATTGTCCTCTAAATTGTTTGAACCCTTTAACAATTGTAATTTGAGACATACATGAAAATAGTATGAATAGTACAAAGAATAGCCTGTGGTAGGCAATAATGCTTTGTCTCTGTGCATGTTTTGTTATGTCCAGTCTCAACCCCATCCATTGGTGTGGGCAAAACTGAAGGGCTTTCCTTTCTGGCCTGCCAAAGCTCTGAGGGATAAGGACGGCCAGGTGGATGCTCGTTTCTTTGGCCAACACGATAGGTGAGCCTGCTGTATTTAGTACACTTATTAATTTGCTATAAAATATTTGAATTAATTTGAGGAGAAAGACATTTCCAGTATCCTGTTGTATTAAGTATTAAAGTCAAACCCTGTTAGAAGAGGGAGTGTTCAAAATAACTCTAACCCAGCTGTGTGGTCTTTTGATAAATAAACATCACTTATTTGTTCATCTTTTCAGAGCATGGGTGCCCATTAACAACTGCTACCTTATGTCGAAAGAGATTCCGTTCTCTGTGAAAAAGACTAAGAGCATCTTCAATAGTGCCATGCAGGAGATGGAAGTCTATGTGGAAAATGTGCGTAAGAAACATGGGGTGTTCAACTATGCTCCGTTCAGAACACCCTACACGCCCAACAACCAGTTCCAGATGCTGCTGGACCCTGGCAACCCCAAGAAAGGCACAGTTATGGGGGAGAAGCAGGATAAAATTAAGTTTAATTTTGACATGACTGCATCACCCAAAATGCTCTTGAGCAAGAGTATGATGTCAGCTGGGACTGGACGTAGAATGTCCATGATGGACATGCCCCGATCGCCAATGAGCACCAACTCCTCTGTCCACACAGGGTCAGACCTTGAGCAGGACACATCAGAACGAACAACAAAACTGTCAGCTAGTCACTACAGCGCAGGAGAAGACTCGATGGATTGCACAGGTATATCCGCATAGTTGCTGTATTCTATTATATAGGGCTAAAGTATTTTATCATATTGGCCACCTCTAGTCTTAAGGGAAACTGACTTTATGGTGAAATAATTGATCATTTAAATGTTTTCTTGCCCACAGCATCACCAGCATCTCAGAAGACCACAGAAAGCCCCAAACCCAACTTGCCAACTTCCTTGAAACAGGAAAGGACCCAGGCCACTGGCAGCATTCTCAACCTCAATCTTGGTGAGTCTTGCTATTTCAGGACCATATTAGGCTTTCCTTTACCAATGTTTTCCAATGGTATCTGGAATAATATTTTTTGTGGCTGTGTAAATCTCTAAACTATATTGAATCAGAGTGGCACAAACTTTTTTTTTCTAATATCTGGATTTTCAGATCGCATTAAAGCAGAGATGGACCTCAAAGAGCTGAGTGAAACTGTACAGCAGCAACAGCAGCAGCAGGGGGCTTCTGTACTCCTCACCTCCCCAAAGAAACCCACCAGGAGTCTGGACAAGACAATAGAGAGCTGCAAGGCCCAGCTAGGTACAAGACATATGAAAATTCTCATCAGTACCAATTTTATGTAACTAACCTATTTTCATTTTATCATACATGTATCTACATATATGGTATATGGGGTGTTAAAGTACACACATTCTTATTGAACAATCACCATATCGGTGTCACACATTCCAACGGAGAATACACTGTACCCTGCTGCTTATAAGCATGTGAGAAGACTGATGAAGTTAATGTGGAACCAAAGTTTACAACCATGAGTCAAACACAGAAACCGGTTTGGTGCCCTTCTAATGAGCTGCAGTTAGCAATGTGGGTGGCATTTATGGTCACATGCAGCAATTCGCATGGGTGGTGAAAGAAAGGTTGCTGGCGTGAGAAATCTTTAGCGGACAGCCATGTTTGGAATGCAAATTCTGTATGAAACTCCCCTCGAGCTTATTCCAGGTACAGTCCCTTTTCTGACTGTATATTACAAGTAACCCCAAGTGATCTAACGCTGAAAGGCATCTGTCCAGTTTCTCGACAGCTTTACAGTATTAACATCCTCTTAAATGGTGAAAGAGTGTTTAATGTGAAGCACGCTCCACCATTTAACCACAATATGTGATGGGAGCTGAGAGGGAACAACACTGTCATGTAGCTGAACAACAAAGAACCTGTTTAAATACGTCTAAATATTACTGAACTGTATTAACTGTGTTCATACTGAACAATGTAGATAAAACATACAATATTGTTTTATTATTTGCTAATAATTTATTGTTGATTTAAAAAAAAAAAAACAGTATTCTGATGAAAAACTGGATACAGGTGGAACGTTTAAAAAAAAGCTGGGACCTTCTTCCATCAGTTATTGGCCTTTATAACTGACGCAGCTCCCTCTGGCTGTTTGTTTTTGACTGTGTACAGGCATTCAGGAAATCTCAGAAGATGCGTATCGGGGTGTCGATCACAGTGACTCCGAAGATTCAGACAAGTCCGACACCACTGACAGTGAATATGCAAGTGAAGATGAAAATGGACCAAAGGATGGCAATCAGGACAATGGCATCCATAAAGAATGTAAAAAGAGACCCAGACCTTCACCTTCACAGCCACAAGACAAGAAGACACCTCCTCCAGCCGCAGTGGACAAGACAACCTCAGAGCCTCCTGCCAAAAAGAAACCTGCCAGTGTTCAGGAGAAGGAATCCCAGGAGAAGCCGAGGACCGCCCAGCAGCAGACGTCCCAAAAAGAGAAGCCTTTGGCTGGACTAGAGGGCAAAAGTATCAAGGATCCGAATGTAGACTCTGACTCAGAAAGAGAGCTGGTGATCGACCTTGGAGAGGAGCAGGGAGGCCGGGAGAGAAAGAGACCAAAGAAAGAGACATCATCAACTCCCAGCTTTACAACCAAAGACCCAGCAAACATCAAAACCGAAGGCAAGCACCTCTTTTATAATTTAGCATTTTCTTTTCTTGGTGAATTGGGTATTGGGGGCCAGATGAACATGAAAAAGAACATTTGAGCATTTTCTGTTCAGATCATTTTAGAGCTGCACTCTGTAAGACTGGTTGCAGGATTGCTGACTCAGAAGGGAAAAAATGCAAATTAAAATATGCTTTTTGCGCCTCTGTGAGTAACCTTTTAAAGCCTGAAATAATAGTTCTGTCATCAATGGTGAGATTTGAAAAATTAAGAGATTTTATGAAGAAATTAAAATCCACAGACAGAACTATTGGTGCACTTCTGTTCTTTTGTGCATTTTGTGTACTTAATTTCAATTTCCAATTCAATAAATCGTGTAGTTTTATATATGATTGTACATTCTCTTTTCAGGAAAATCACAGTCAG
Organism: Hoplias malabaricus; assembly: GCF_029633855.1. Taxonomy (NCBI): domain Eukaryota; kingdom Metazoa; phylum Chordata; class Actinopteri; order Characiformes; family Erythrinidae; genus Hoplias; species Hoplias malabaricus. The sequence goes on from NC_089804.1 coordinate 9,888,905, forward strand.
TAGTCAGCACATCAGGATCTCCTTCCACAGCTCCCAGTGCTTCACCCTCTACCCCCAGTGCAAAAGAGTCCACTCAGCCCACTTCCAAGCCTCCAAACACCTCCACCCCCAACAGTAGCACGTCCAGTACTCCCCACCCAGGGGCACCAGTGACCCTCTCTTCAGCAAACTCCAATTCCACTGTGGTGAAGAAACAGCGCCCTCTGCTGCCCAAGGAGTCGGCTCATCCAGGCCAATCAGCTGTGATCTGGAACCAGGCTGGAAATAAGCTCCAAACATCCTCTCAGAAGTTACAAGTACAGAAAATCCAGAGACCACAGCAGCAGGGAGGGCAGCTGGCCACACAGCCTCAACCGCAGCCCCAGACCCCACTGGCCTCCAGCAGCTCCAGTGCCAGCACTCGCTACCAGACCAGGCAGTCTATGAAAGGTAAAGAATAAAAAAATGTAAAAAACGGGATGTAATGGTAGATTCACAGGAGTCAGTGAAATAAACAGTTAATGTTTTAAAGTAATTTTAGAACATTTCTCTGTTTAAATTATCACACACAAATCTTAAATATTTAAGATACTTGACATATCTACACAGTACTACACACACAATTTAGGTTTAAAGAGTGATGTCATGACTGTTTTCAGGTATGCAAAACAATTTTGTCCATTTGAAATATTTTCAATTATAAGATGCATTTAATCGTGTACCTGCAGACTGTTCACCTCTGTTGTGAATTGCATTCAATATTATTTTTGTTTGTTTATTTTAATCAGCAGTTCAGCAGAAGGACACTTCATCTAGCTCCTCTAATTCTACACTGACTGGGGACTTCCTGGCCCCTCCAGCCTCTGCTGATGTAGCTGCTGATATCGCCAAGTACACATCCAAAGTAAGTTAAAAGTTTAACAATGTATGGAAAGATAAAATGTTTTTGTTGAGGTGAATATTCTTAATACGCTAAATATTAAAATATTTTGACCTGGCAGGAAAGCTATTACATGCAACCCATATTAATTTGGCTCAGGTAAATGTCCTCCAGTAGAACACCTGCTCTGCCATAACAAGGATCTGGGCCCACAAACAGCTTTCTTGAGGATTTTAGTGGCTCCTGTTCTTTGAGCGTGTGTGTCCAAAGCATAAATCCAGCTTCCTTCCTGATTACTTTAAACTGATAGGACCGACCTATACGACAAGTTTTGGCAGTGGATTCCTTGAAAGACATAAAATAAGAGAACCTCAGAAAAGACAATGGAGTGTAACTATTGTAATATCTGTGCAAATATTTTATACATTGGCAGTAATGTTTTCGTAGGCCAGTGAGTTCTGTTATTAGTCTCTTTTTGATTGTTTTGTTTTTATTGCACTTGCTGTTGATTGCATTTACATTTCCTTGGTTCTACATAATAAACTAAAGTGATTAGATATTTCCACGGGCTATTTGAGTTTATCCTGCTTTTTATTTTATAGATGATGGATGCAATTAAAGGAACAATGACAGAGATTTACAATGACCTTTCCAAAAGCACAACAGGAAACACTATTGCTGAGGTTTGACAATTTTTTTCATTAAATATATTAAACAAAATAATTTTCAAGAAAGTAAATAATCCTTTCAGTACAAATTTATGATGATCATTGCCATACCATTATTCCATAGCGCTAATAGGTTTAATTAAACTCTGATTATCTCTGGTACATTTGTTGCTTTGACACAGATCCGAAGATTGAGGATAGAGATTGAGAAGCTCCAGTGGCTTCATCAGCAAGAGCTTTCAGAGATGAAACATAATTTGGGTAATATTTCGTTTATACTTGCATAACATTTTCAACTACTCCTCTCTGTGTGAAATTGTTGTACAGTGTACTGTAATTTTACCTGTAGAACTAACCATGGCAGAGATGAGGCAGAGTTTGGAGCAGGAGAAAGAGAGGCTTGTGTCAGAAGTAAAGAAGCAAATGGAGATTGAGAAACAGCAGGCTGTGGATGAGACGAAGAAAAAGCAGTGGTGTGCCTACTGTAAAAAGGAGGCCATTTTCTACTGCTGTTGGAATACCAGCTACTGTGACTACCCCTGCCAGCAAGCACACTGGCCTGAACACATGAAATCTTGCACACAGTCAGGTATGCATCGCTCACACATTGACAGTCATTTCACATATACTTATGTTACAATACAAGCTCAAAGTATGAACACAAGCTGTGATTCTTTAACAAATTTAACCAAATGTTTTCAACAAACTAAATTTTACATTGATGTGCAGGACTAGTGTAGCATGTTACAGGGGGACTTTTTATATTATTTATTTTGGTGTGGTTAATTTACATGGTGCAGCAGGTAGTGTCGCAGTCACACAGCTCCAGGGGCCTGGAGGTTGTGGGTTCGATTCCCGCTCCGGGTGACTGTCTGTGATGAGTTGGTGTGTTCTCCCCGTGTCCGCGTGGGTTTCCTCCGGGTGCTCCGGTTTCCTCCCACAGTCGAAAAACACACGTTGGTAGGTGGATTGGCGACTCAAAATTGTCCGTAGGTGTGAGTGAATGTGTGTCTGTTTTGCCCTGTGAAGGACTGGCGCGTCCTCCAGGGTGTATTCGTTGCACCCAATGATTCCAGGTAGGCTCTGGACCCACCGCGACCCTGAACTGGATAAGCGGTTACAAATAGTGAATGAATAATTAACATGGGGGGGGTGGGTTCCCATGATGATAAAATTTGTGATGCATTTTTCCAACTATAAAATGATCTGTAGGAATACCTCCATGTTATTTTTTTCTGAAGTGCTATGTGGGTAAATAGTCACATCTTATAAAAAGGAATAGTCACCATTTTGAAGACAATATAGTAGTACTTTGCATATTCTATATTCTCTGTCTCAAATCTATATCTTAACTCAAATAATTGGTTGTAAATTCCAAAAAATTAGGAGAATATAATTGACACAATGCATTTCCTGCCGAAGAAAAACCCTATCAAATAAGTAGGTTGAGGAATGGACAAAACCAAAACAACATTCCAGTGTTGTTGCAAAGAACCTGAATATTTTGTTCAATAAACATATATAACACATTTATTACATATTCATTACATTCATATGTGAAATTTTATTTTTATTACTTGTAAATAAATATGGAAAGGATCCAATAGAACAGTGTAATAATAACATTCTCCTTTCATCTAGCTACAGCATCTCAGCAAGAGGCAGAGGAGGAGACCCCTACAGTTCCTGCAGCAAAACCTTCAGGACAATCGCCTAAAGCCCAGCCCTCACCCACAGTCAACAAAACCTCACCCACACACAAAAGCCCCTCACCTACAGCAGAAAACACTAGGGGGAGCACTGCAGGCTCTGTGTCCTAACAAAAACACTACAGACGTTAATGCATTTCTTATACAGACTTTATAAAAAGGGTATGAGCATATTAAGGACAGAGGAACCTGGGGTCATTTTGGATTTGGTTATGGAGGTTTTTTGTTCTGCGTTTCTTTCCCCTTCTGAAAGTTATGATTACAAAGACATCTGCAACTGACACTCCTTTTTTTCTAGCCAGGTTCATATTATATCTAAGGGCATAAGATGGTGCTCAGCTTCATTTCATTGTATCATATTGACCATTAGTGGGTTTTTTTAATCTAAAAAGATTTTGTACAAAATTTAAAATGAAAATATGCAAAGATAATACTGTTTTTATACGCCATTATGTTTTGTACAGTGCAAACGTAAGTGCATTTTTCTGCTCTGTAATTTTTTATTTTTTTTTTATGTGATGGCTGCACTTATTCACCGCCAGAAAGGTGGGGCTTACTTTATACTTTGGTCTTGTGAACATGCTGTGAATTTGACTAATTCACAACCGGTTAAGGAAAGATTGTTCTTTATCTTGGATTTCCACTACAGCTCACAGGAGTATTCAGGAACACACAGATGATATCATTCATTCATCAAAACGTTTGAGCTACTGATAGCATTTTTGTGTCAGCCTTTAGCTCCTTGTATCCCTTGTTTACATATTGTAAATATCAGAAGAATAAAAGGAGACAACTATCTAAAAGAAAAATAAAAGGTTCTCCACAAATTGAGACATTTTCACTTTTTTTTTAATTCCCTAATGTGTTTTTGCAAAATGTGTATTATGCCAACACTTTGATGGTACTTTAAAAACTGACTACATAATAAATAGCCTGCAGTCAAGTTCAAATGTTTATACAGTCCCATATATAATTGTATTTCATGCTCCAGTGAAATGCTGTTAGGCCTGGTTTTTGGTTTTTACTATTCTTTGGTGTGACAGCGACCTCTAGTGTTTTTTATTGAATACTTTTGTCATACCCAATAACAATAGGCTAGGAAAGTCAAAATGTTAAGTGCTATTATTACACAAAGCACATAAAAGTAAATAATTGCAATATTTCACCTTGGTAAAAATGTTGGCTTTGGTACAGCGTAACTTTGTGTCAGAATGTGGACATAAGCGGTCTGTCACCTGATTAAAAACAGCTGAATATAGTTTCACTGAAGCCAGTCCTGTACTACAAAGCAGTGGAAGGAGGGCATTATTCATCTTCATTTAAGTGTCTTCAATTCTCTCTCTCTCCCTCTCTCAAAAACACAGTCACACAAACGTTTGTTTTGTTTCCATACATTTTGACATTAATTTCGTGGAGATTTACCCATAATCCTACGGCGCTTTCCCGGACCCTACATCGTCTTCTCCTTAAAAGCAATAATTTACGTTGTGAGGACAGGACCCGAAGATGGGAGTATATTAACAGGTATGGTCCCCACAACGTCAGTGAATCCACACACACGCGCACACGCCTACCCACAATCCCTCCGACTCACACTCAGCCGTGACGTCAACCTCCGTCTGCACAAACCGTCGCCAGATCAGAGAAAAGGGAGCGCCGGCGAGCGGGAGGTAACTCAACTTCATAAACCTGCTTCTCCGTGTGCCACCGAGGTTAATTCGGTCCACGAGCAGACAGCCGTGATGTTTACTAGTGTCAATCTGTGTAAGCGTGTCAGTGAAGCGGTGTGAGGGGCGAGGAGAGCGCTGTAGACTGTAAGCGGCAGCCGCTCGCTGTGGCTGGGGTGTATTTGAGGTGGAGACAAAAGCAGATGAAGGACTTAAGTCAGAATTAAAACGAGCGCTAATAGATATTAACCTGAGTGAACTACAGTCGACAACGAGGGTCCTTTCATTGCGGTTTGGTTTAGTATGTTTATCTGCTGTCCGCCTTGGTGAGCTGCCTTTAGCATGTCGAATGAGTGCTAGTCGAACAAGCTAACCGGTTAGCACCGTTATCCAACGATGCCTCAGCCCAGTTAGCGAACGTGCTATCGCTACACGGAGCTGAACTCGCCTCTTTGAATTTTCACTTCCACCTTAAATAGTGGAGAGAACGAGAGGTTCCTTCTTAGATGCTTCCTCATTAAATAATATGCTGAAAAACAATATCCGTATTCGCCAGTTAAATATCTTCTCTAGGACCAGAATATAACTGCTGTGCTGTTTAAGGTGGAGCGGAAAAACCCAATGAGGGGCTCACGTTCACTAAAGCCCAGTACTCGCGGATTCTCCTTATCTAATCGGGCTATCATGTCAGCGCTTCGGCGAAGTAAATTTACATGCGCTATTTACTGACCTCTGTACGTCTTAAACCCAATTAGTAACTGACCTAAGCTGGTGTTAAGAGTTTCTTAAACGGGGGTTTCGTTTAAAATGGTTTTATAGTGACCCTGGCTTCTTCCGTTTGTTTATAGCCGCATCATACCTCGGTGAGGCCTGAGAGACTGATGTAGTGACGGAGTTAACGTTGCTTCGTATGAGTTTCATTATAAACCACACCTGTAAAAATCCGATTTTTCCCTTGTTAAAATAGCCATATGGTCCCTCAGTCGGGTGGATCGAGACAGTCAGTTTCTTACATCATACACCTAAATAACCAATCGCGTCAAATTCTGGCACTGGGCTTTGGAGCTGCAGAGGTGTGGTGGAGGTATGAGTACAGGCAGAGGTGCTGACAAATTGCGTATTCGTGTATCCGCGTATGCTGAATGAGGGCGAAGGTGTATAATTCAATCCTAAACCATATTAGCGTGAGAGTTTAATTTGAAATGTTTTATTTATTACGTAAGAAATTTAATTTGGAGGCTTCGTATGGTATAGCTTACTCATAGTAACGTCTGAGTAACATTTTAAAAAGAGGCACAAGCATTCAACGTTGTGTGATTATTGCACTGATGTAATCGGTCAGTAAAAATGATTTTGATATGACAGAAAAATGTACATAACGTATGTACAAACTCACCACCAGTGAAATATTGCCTAATTCCTGATTATGGCCACTGGTAGTGTGTGGCACTAAATACGCTTTCACTTTTTAATGCTGAAAATCAGTTGTAATGGCAGAAGAAATCAAGTAAATAGTCAAGTAATAATCACATTTAAATTGGGGTAATAACTCATATATATTTTGTGCTTATGCCCACTTTTAATTCTTCTACCATGACTGACCAGTTGCTGTTTTCTGTCTCTGCTCAACTGTAGGACATGGCTGTAAATGTATACTCCACCTCAGTGACAAGCGACAACCTGAGTCGCCATGATATGCTTGCATGGATCAACGAGTCATTACAGATGAATTTCACTAAGATAGAGCTGCTATGTTCAGGTGGGTTTAAAATCTGGCTTATTTATTTTTTGCCACGTACAGCAATAAATGAAGTAAATGTTATTTCCAATGGTTGTTTGCCGTTATCACTGCCATTTGCTTGGAAATGCTAACCTTACTGTGTTGAACATTGGTGATTTTTTTATGTACATTAGTTATGAGTTGCTTTATTGTTGTTTACCTTATAGGTGCAGCCTATTGCCAGTTCATGGACATGCTCTTCCCAGGTTGTGTGCCATTGAAGAAAGTTAAATTCTCAGCAAAATTAGAGCATGAATACATCCACAATTTTAAAATATTGCAAGCTGCCTTCAAGAGAATGGGTGTTGACAAAGTAAGTAATTTCTAAACTGTATCCTCAACATAATCTCATTTTATTTTTTACGTGAATGTACTTTGCCCTCAGTAGTGATCTAAGGTTTGTACTGTAAAAATTCTGTACGCCAGTCTGTTGAAATAACGATGCCCGCTATAGCTGTGCTCCAGTGAGCTAATTGTGTTTACTTTTGAGTTAGCGTGTCTGCCAGATCACAAGCTAAATAGTTTTGAATTTGCTCCAAAAGTTTGGCAGCAGAGATGGAGACCAGTTAGGCTGCACAGGCCAAGCTCACACTGAACGGAGTTTGCTTTCATTAGTAGGAAAGCTAACCCATGAGAGTGAAGGGAGGCTTGTCAATGTAATCAGCTTAGGCGTTACTGGTGACAGTGTGGATTTCTGAAAAAGGTTGATTTAATATGTTTCAGTGTTGCAGAGGGTAAACAAACCCTCCTCCCTTCAGTTTTTCTCTTTATCTCTTTCTCTTTAAGTTTTTAAAGCTTAAGGTTTCACTTTTTGTCACATTAATGTTTTAAAAGCTGAATGTTTCCTTAATGTTCCTCCTTTTTTCTAATTCATTCTCTGATCCCTGTCTTGATTTAGATCATCCCTGTTGACAAATTGATAAAGGGCAAATTCCAGGACAACTTTGAATTTGTTCAGTGGTTTAAGAAGTTCTTTGATGCGAACTATGACGGGAAGGAGTACGACCCAGTGGAGGCACGGCAGGGCCAGGACACCATGTCTTTGCCCAACCCTCCCATGCCTGCCCTCAACAAGCCCAAGAAAATTATGAACGCAGGTTGGTTTCTATTAATAGTTATAATAATCTTGTCATGTCACGGCAGATTTCGTTTGAGTTCTTTTCTTGCTAATACAGTGGATGTTGGGCTATAAAAACTTCTAAAGCATATGTTCTTAGACTTTTTCCCATTTGTTGGTGGTATGTGCCTTTTTGCTTGTACTTTCCAGAAACATTCTGCTAGCTTTCTCTGCAGGTATTACTAACTTACAAAAGACATGACACTTCTGTGAATTTATTAAGTATTCCGTGATACCTCATTATAAAGGCACAGAATGTCTTCAGTATCATGTTAAAGACTCATTCTTGCCGCCAGCCTGGTCACTGTTATTCTGGTGGATATGTTGTACACGTCATGGAAAAAAAATCATGGAACTTGTAAAGTGGGGTTTTGTCATAAAGCTGCTACTAAAATGAGCATTTTAAAAAATGTTCTTTATATTTTAGAGTGTGTTTTTACTAGTTAGAGAATGAAAAGGTTTTGTTTAATGCATCTTTTAAACTTCATTTTGCCATTGAGACAGTACCTTATGAATCTAAATCCTATCTTTCCATCCAAAGTCAGTTATCTAAAGCTAATTGTTTGTCCACTGTTAACCAAAGTCAGCATCAGTGGACACAGGCACATGTTTATCATTCCTGAATGTAAGCAGGTAGAACATGACAAAGTCCGTATTGAGGATTAGGCCTGCAAGACCATCTAAGGATTCACGTTTGTGAAAGAATGGTTCCTGTTATCAGAATCCCTATTTTCATACACTTTTGATTTGTTGTCCATAGAAAGTTTACAATGTAACTTTTTTTTTTAGAATTTCTGTGACATCTGCAGGTTTGACTCATTTTATGTAGTTGGTGGCTCATAAATGACTCAAATTTGTTTCCAATCCTCAGCCCCTGAAACCACGATATAGCAGTACAATGTTTTGACAACAGTAATTACGAAGTGTCCAGGTTTTGACAAAGTCACATAAAAATATTTAGGTTTTTTTTTACCGGTGACATCTATATTTAAAGCAATGCTTACAGAAGGATTGTATACTGACATTTTTTACAAATCATTGCTTAATAGTTTGATTCATCACACATTATGATTATTGCAGACAAATGTTTTAAACCTTTAAGTGTTCTCACATCTCTTACTATTGTTGCCATGCCAATTCAGCACCACAGAGGGCTGCTGTTGCTAAAGTAACACCCAAAGTAGCACCCAGCTCTGCACGGAGGCCAGGGGCCAGTGGAGACGACGAGAGGGCTGAGCTTATCCAAGAGGTACTTTTCCCTCATGTACAGAGCAATGTTCTGAGATCTGCTTCATAGTCCCTTTAGGCAGAATCACCACCAAATATATTTGTCATCCTTTTTACAGGTAAATATACTGAAGTCTACAATCCAGGACATGGAGAAGGAGCGAGATTTTTACTTTGGCAAACTAAGGAACATTGAGCTGATCTGTCAGGAGAAGGAGGGTGAAGGAGATCCCACCTTACAAAGGATTGTGGATATTCTCTATGCCACAGATGTAAGTTTAATGCCCAATCGTACAACATAAATGCATTCCCAGCTGTGTTTCTAGCTTTCTAGGCCATCATAGTGGATACAGTACAACACTCCTATATTTGAGAGAGTTTATCGATTGGGTATACAGTTCTGTAGGTACTCATTTTAACTTTGTCTCTTTCACTCGTTCAGGAGGGCTTCGTCATACCAGATGCTGAGTCAGAAGACCAGGAGGAATTTTAATGCCCCTGACTAGATTCAATCTTCATCGTCTCCTTCCTCATCACACCCTCTACACACGCTCCCTCTCTCACTGTTCCCAAAATGCCTCCCAGATCATGTTATACATTTGGACTCTGAATGAAGGCTGTAGGAAGAATCCTTTCAGCTTCGTATAGAGTTAAGGTAGTTAAGTTTGAAGAACCTCCTCTGGCGACCGCTTCGCCTCTGAGAAGAGAAAGATAGGTGCTGAAGCCGACCTAGCTTGGCTCAGAGACGAGAAAGCTTTTCATCAAGATTTAACATTGTGAAAAAATGTTTTATTCTGCTGTTTCTGCAACTTTTAAGGAACCTGCCAATTTATCCATCATGTCAAATATCACTTTGTTTTGGACACTGTTTTATTTTGCCACTGTTTGAATAGAGGGGTATCATCCTCCCCTTAGAGTGGTATGTGCTTCACACTAATGCTATGCTAATAATGTTTTACCCATTTAATTTGTTGTAATTTTTTTTTTTAAACAAAATTTTACTTTTTATTCATGGTTCGAGAGTGAATCTGTGAACAAAAACATGTTCTTTTAACCAACCCTGCGAAATGAGTGTCAGTCAATTTTTTTCCCCCCCTTTGCCTGTTATACCTTGTGGGTTTTTCTTATTTTATTTTGAAGGCTAGTAGCAGTCACCTTTTCTCCAGCTTTGAAGCTGTGACTGTGCCTTACAGACAGAGAAGGTGGAAGATGGATTTCCAGCATGGAATCTGCCTGGTTCATCTTAGGTCTGTCTTTTTCATGTAGGAGAACATTTGCTTGTGGTCCAGTAAGTCACTTATGCAGTAAGGAGGTCAGTTAACTCACTATTGTTCCACACCTGCTGTAGATTGCAGTGATTGTTATCAGTAAGTCAGACTTTGCTGACACTTCTTGTTGATGGTTTCTCTGGATGCTGGTGTTGCCTACGACTTTGGTCACAGTCACAAAAGCATCCCTTTATGTTGTTGTTAGTTGTTTTATAAAGAACCAACAGTTACTTTGCCCACACTGGTGGTGAATTCCGAAGGCCAATACGTCAGGAGAGATACTACCCATTTCTGCACTTTTAGTGCAAAGACTGAATTTTTTTTTTTTAACTGCCTTATATTTAATGCATTTTTTTTTTACCCATTTACTACTTTTCATGTTCTTTAATTGATAGAACTTTATTTTTTTTTGTTTTGTGTTTAATTCAAATTAAAGACATGTTTGAACTTTTCTCTTTTGTTTTTTATTTTGTTTTTGTTTTTAAACGGCTTTGGATTCAAAATGGTCGTTTTTAGAAACTGAAGCTGTTCTAGGTACAGACCTTGTGTCTTCCTTTTTTTTATTATTGGAACTGTAGGTGCTTGGTGCTGCTTTTGTTTTTATGCAACAGTAGTAGTGTACACCTTGAGCCAAATAGAGATATTAAGATTGTTTAATACTTACAATGAATAGTAAACATGCAGGAAGAACAACCTTTTCCAGTTTGGTAAAAATAAATTTCTCAGTGTCTGATTTAGTCTGAGGCTGGATTCCAATTGGATGACATAAAAAAAAAAGGGCCCCCCTAAAACTTATGTTGGTGTGAAGGTTTTTCCCCACCATCAGATGCCTGTCTTCTGCTTTTGAAGTGCTGCATTGCCTTGGTATAGAGCGGTGATTAATCATGCATTATTAATTTATAGTCGATTGTGTGGAATGTGACTTAGGGATTCAGAGACTCTCCGTATGGGTTTGGAGCACTGTGTTGTTTTTCTTTCTTTATCCACTATCTCATCATGTAGCAGCAATATCATATCAGTTCTTCTGTTGTTTTTTCACTGGTTATTCAAATAGCATCAGATTCAAACACCCAAGCGTTTCATTACGTAGAGTCTCCTCACTGCTGAGGAGTCTTGGGACGGGCCTTGATCTTAGTTTGGCTGCGCAGGAACAATAACTGCAGCCTTCGTTGGTGCTTTTGGAAATACGTTGACTGACTTTCGCACCAGAGAATGATGGTTTCTGACAAAAGCAATGTAACTTAGAAATCAGCAATAGATTTTCACAAAGCTCTCGATGCTCATGTTGAACGGTGCACTCTAGGGGAGTGTGGTAAAATTGAAGTAGCAATCAAATGCAAATTGAAAATGTTAGTGAATATTACACATGGCAGATTGACATAGATGCTGATTTTGCCTTGACCTGATTTTCCCCTTCTTGTGAATCGCTATTTGCAATGATGTTAGCAGCTGTATAGTAGAATGAGATTTAGTTAAAGACTGGAAGTGCTGAATACAATGCAGTGGTGCTCTTTTCCCAGTTTTTTTAATGTTTTTTTCTTTTTTTTAAATCTGTATGCTCTCCAATGCCCTTCCGCAACAATCTAGAGATGGATTTTACACTGTGGGCCCTGTGCCACTTATACTCTCTCCATCTCTTTTTTCTTTCCTCTGTGACAAACGGTCTCTTGTCTTCATATTTGTACTTGCAGGGTGTGTGGTTTTCTCCTGTTTTAATTGTATTTGCCAGGGTCAGTTTCTTACAAATAAAACAGTATTATGTGTTTACTGACAACCAGGGTCTGTTATTTACATTGGAGGTTTGTTCTTGTTTTTGAGCCGATGCTTACGTTTTGTATTTTTACCATTGAATTTGAAATTATATATGCTTCTCAGTTCATTGTATCCCGGTTCTTATGCTGTAGTTGGAGACATCCATGTGTTCCCAGAGACCATTATTTGCTCATTACATTGTCTAAAAGACTGCCTTCTGATCCCCAGACTTTGTTTGTGTGCGTTTGTTTCTGTCCGTCTCTAATCATCTCTGACAGTATGCAAGGCTAGCTCAATGGGTCACAAAAGCTAACCTTAAAATAATCAGCTCATGACAAAAGGAAATCCTTTCATTTACTGTACAGCCTTTGAAATGTAAGGCGCTGTAGGAACATAGTTATGTTTCACTGTAGTCCACCTGCACTGCACTGCAGTCTTGAATTTTGGAGACTATCTTGCTCTGACCTGATTCAGCCCCAACATGGCTGCGGAATGTTTAGCGTGTGGTTCTCATGGCCTTCTTTTCCTTTCTGACATCGACTGCACAGAATTCCGGAACTCCAGTTTCCCAGGGGTTCTGTTCCTCTTAGGAGACACGATTGAATGCTGGATGAGCCTGAATCATGGCCAGCGCCTGTAACACTGACAGTACAGAGGTGAAAAAAGCACATTTTGATGGCAGGTGAGTGAATAATTCACCATGTCATCAGAATCTGTATGTTGGGAATATTTAGTTGTGGGAATGTTTAGTTAGTGTTGGAGTTTTAAAACATCTGGGCCACAGCTTTAAAGAGATTAGCATTTTCCTCCACACTTACACCCCTGAATACAACTAATGAAAGCCTTGCTAATTAGCTGAGAATTTCAATGCAGTGTTTTAAAACGACTAAACTGCTCCACTGAGGCTTGGAAGGAACCCAGTTGTCTCAGCCTTTAGAACAGGCTGTCAACTCCAAATTCAAAATATAGATAAAAACAAGGCAATGATTCACAGATTACTTTAACCCTACACTCTATAAAAAAAAAATCAAATGCAGAGAAGCAATATCCCTGAGGGGATCAATAAATGTGTACTTATTTAAATGATGCCGTAGAAGAACTTCTTTTGGTTCCATAAAGAACCATTTTTGTTTAAGAGATGTGTGAGTGTGAAGAACCTTTAAAAATCCAACACATGGGCATAGAGTTATTTATCTGTTTAAAAGTATTAGTGCAAATAGTTTTTTACAGAACCAATGATCCTGAAAGTGTGGTTCTTCTATTGCAACCCTCAAAGAACCTTTTGTAGCACTTTTATATTTGAGTGTATATTTTAATTGAAAATTGTAAAATAATATGTCACATGCCACGTGGGTTTCCTCCCACCGTCCAAAAAACATGTTGGTAGGTGGATTAGTGACTCAAATCTGTGCTAGGACTGGCACCCCCTCCATGGTGTGTTCCCACCTTGCACCTAGTGATTCCGGGTAGGCTCTGGCCCCACCACAACCCGGAATTGAATAAGCGGTTTCAGACAATGAATGAATGAATATGTCACATGTTGAATCTGAGAAATTGTATAGTTTTTGAGGAAAAAAAAAATGCTCATATTAAATGTAATGCCAGTTGCACATATTAAAAATCTTGAGACAGGGGCATGTTTACCTCCGCTGCATCACCTTTACTTTTAACAACACTGTAAATGTTTAGGAAGTGAGGAGAATAACTGCTGTAGTCTCACAGTGAAATATTTTTTTCATGTTTGCTGGATGTAGTATTTCAGCTGCTCAAATGTTTGTGACTTCTTTGTAGTAAATTTTATTCAGTGTGGCAAATCCTTTACGTGGGGAGCAGGTCTGGACTGGAAGTGTATCACCTGGCATCTTACTACGGAGTCATGCTGTTGTAATACGTGTGCTTTTATATTGTCTTGCTGAAATCAACAAGGCTGTTGGGCCTTCCCAGATGGTGCCTTCCCAGATGTGTAAGTCTTCCAGGCCTGGAGCAGAACCACAAGTTAAATTGGCATGTACGAAGGAGGAGGGTTTAGTCATGGAAGCTACCCCATTCCGAGTAGTTAATGCTAAAGCTTACGAGACATATAAGGATCAGGGAGTGTTGACCAAATGTTACATACCACAACTATAGAGCCTGTCTCATCACTGTTAATTATTTTCAGATCTGGATCTGATGGTGAAACACAGAAACAAACTGCTGCACAGGTACAGTGAATTCCTGTTCCACTCCAGTCACCTTTAACATGCCCAGCTTTAGGCATTTGCAATCCCAACATACTCAGTCCCACTCAGCAGATCAGTTGTAAAGCTCTTCATGAAATATATTGTGCAAAGCTGTGCCCATGAACAGATTTAAAAACTATCACCAACTATTATTTAGAAGTTACATGTCTCAGTTTGGTCATAATTGTGTGCTTCTGTTCTTCTTTATCTCAGCAGGACAGAGCAGGTCCAGTGTCCATGGAGAAGCAAGGACAGGACTTGAAGGAAGACCAGTTCAAAGAAGAGCATCTCAGACAGATTGAAGCCATGTTCCGTGAAGCTGATACGGACTGTGGTGGAAGTGTGTCTCATTCTGCTCCTCTCTTTATAAACACTTATCACTTTAAGTCATAGGTGTGGACTATTGTGATCTTCATGATTAAACAGACTGTCTGACCAGAAAAGGAAAACCTAACGATGTACTCTGTATGGACAAATGTTTGTGGACACCTGCTCGCTCAACATGTGTTCTGAAATTAATGGGGTCAATAAGGACGCCATACAGTTCTGTTGACCTCCCTTCAACAATGTCACAAGAGTGTGCACTTCTAAGAAGGAACTTCTAAGGTGTTTTCTGTATATCTTTGTATTTCTATGTCTCTTCTTCACAGGCCTGGACATGGATGAGTTCCGCGAAGCCTTTAAGAAGATCATGGTGGATGTCGAGGATGAGGATTTGGACATTATCTTCATGAAAGTGGACACAAACTGTGACGGCACAGTGGATTGGGTGGGTGTTATGTTACTATTCTTTTTAATCGCATGATTGTTTTGTCATGTTTTTTGACCTGAAAAGTTCTATACATTTTAACCTTCATTGCACAAAGAAAAAATGTTGCCAGTTAATCCTTTTCTAAAATGGAGTTGACCAGCCGAGTTAATTTAGTGTCTGCATTTCTCTAGTTTAGCACTGAAGATATGAGAAGCTATTGCAGTAATGAAACATTATGTCTCCGAAATTAGCCTCTTGCAAAGCCATGCCTGAAATAAACAGATTCAAAATGTGTAAAATGATAAATCCTACTAATATTCTTAGCTATGTGCTTTAACGTTTGACAATTTTACAGATGTATTACAGTCAGAATCCACCAAAAGTGAGTCTGGACAATGTACGACTACTTGCTCAATACAAACAGTACAGGAGGTCCTCGGGTTACGTCAGTCCTGAGTTACGGAGTTTCATGGTTACGACACATCTCCCATTTACTGTATAAAGCCTTGTTATGACTTAAGTAGTTTTGCATCGTAAACGTCGTAACGCGAACTTCGTGTGTGGTGTGTAGCATTTCTCTAGTTTAGCACTGAAGATATGAGAAGCTATTGCAGTAATGAAACATTATGTCTCCGAAATTAGCCTCTTGCAAAGCCATGCCTGAAATAAACAGATTCAAAATGTGTAAAATGATAAATCCTACTAATATTCTTAGCTATGTGCTTTAACGTTTGACAATTTTACAGATGTATTACAGTCAGAATCCACCAAAAGTGAGTCTGGACAATGTACGACTACTTGCTCAATACAAACAGTACAGGAGGTCCTCGGGTTACGTCAGTCCTGAGTTACGGAGTTTCATGGTTACGACACATCTCCCATTTACTGTATAAAGCCTTGTTATGACTTAAGTAGTTTTGCATCGTAAACGTCGTAACGCGAACTTCGTGTGTGGTGTGCGCGGCGGAAGAATACACGGTTACGCGGCTCGGGACCGAGGAGGATAGGTGTTAGGATAGGATAAGTGCTTACAGTATGTTATTTATGTACAGTATGTACGTATGTTCCGACTTACACCGAAAATCGGTTTACAACGCGACGTAGGAACGGATCAACGTCGTAAATTGAGGACTCCTTGTATTTCGCTGTCAGTCTTTTGTGTGCGTGTTTATTCTTTAAAGATTTATAGCTATCAATTTACACTCTATTATGTAAAATAAAAAATATAAAATAATCTGTAATACAGCTGTGTTTATTTCACCTCTGTACTTTAATTAAAAATGGTAAAATGTAAGAAATTGGGAGGGATTCATTCAGTGTCTGTAACCGCTAATCCATTTCAGGGTCGCGTGGTTCCAGAGCCTACCCAGAATCACTGGGTGCAAGGCAGGAGCACACCCTGAAGGGGGCGCCAATCCTTCACAGGGCGACACACACTCACTCACACACTCAAACCTACGGACACTTTTGAGTCGTCAATCCACCTGCTAACGTGTGTTTTTGGACAGTGGGAGGAAACCCATGCGGACACAGGGAGAACACACCACACTCCTCACAGACAGTCACCCGGAGTGGGACTTGAACTGTGTGACTACAACACTACATGCTGCACCACTGTGCCACCCTTTGTGAGGAATTCTCAATATTAGGTTTCACATGTTTTGTTTAGCTTCATATCAAGGGAACACACCCATCAAGAGTCGCTGAGCCAAATGCACAACTGCCACTAGTATAAGATACTTATGCCAAACTATGCTACCAGCTCAACATCACACACAGCATGCTGAGAGAGCTTAGAGAACACACTGACCAGTGTCTCACTGTGGAGAGAAATGCCTCAGGGCTGACGCAGTGAAGGAAAGAATTGATGTGATTCATGGTGGACTGTATGGAGAAACAAAGGAGCATGAGCAAGGCCAAGCATACGATGCCCTCTGTCTATTTCCCGCCTGTAGTTATCAGAGACTAAATGAATAGCGATGAGCAATAAAACATTTGGCTAAATCAAGTCTCAGTTTTCAGTGCAATCTTCTTGAGCAACTTTGAACTCATTTCTTCTGATCTGACATGAACATTTTTACCCACTCACCCTTATTCCTTCTGTTCTTAATTGTTTGAAGTAGGGCATTTGATACATGTTGAATTGGGCGTGAACAATATAGCATAACAGGAAGTGTCGCTGTCATACTGCCTCAGGCTCTGTGGTGTTGAGGGCTATTGAGAATGCTTCACATGTGGGCTTTTTCTGGGTGCTCTGGTTTCCTCCCACAGACAGCTATAGTACCCATGTTAAGCATTCTTTATTACATTTTTTAAACCTGTCTAAATAAGATGTCATGTTTCCTGACTTTATCCTGAATAATTTAGAATTAATGTATCAGTTTATCATTTTATTTTCTTTTTTAAAGGATGAGTTCCTGAACTATATGCTGCTAGAGTTTCGTGAGAGGGACACTCTGCAGAAACAAAGCTTGACTCTCTACTTCCCAAAACCTCTGAAGATTGTGCCTGTGTAAGTGCAAAATGTAACCAAACTCTTCAGATTTCTCATTTCTAATCACCTCTAATGAGATTATATGGACCTGAGAGTCTTTAGTCTGCTGTTCCGGTTTTAAAAATACTTTACTATTAAAAACGGATTAAGTGGAAGGCTAGCATCATTCTTCCTGCTTGGCCAAGTCAGCCACTTCACTACCACAATCACTAAGCATGATATGAGTGTCTGTTAGCTAAAATAACAGCACTGAGCAGTTCTCAAACAGTTAAACTGTTGTGCTAGCAGCAGTGGCTTCAAGTGCCTCAGAGAAAGCTTATCTAAATGCACCCACTTCCAGCATGATAGCACTGTGTGATTGAGGGAGTCGTAGCTAACGTGTGATTGACAGTAACTAAAACTGGGGCAAAAATAGGTACAAAAAGTCTTGGTACCCCTGATCTAACAGAGCTCTGTCCTGGGCTCCGTTCACTGTTGTCCACATACAGAAGCAACGTCCACTGTCCTGTGTCCTACTTTAAGTAAACAAAAGTAATGAATCAGCTGCCAAACGGCATGACATATGGCCATCTGAGCAGTTCTGCTTCTGTATTTTTAAAAGAACTGATGACTTTACTGTGCTGTGAGAATCTGCTGTAGGGGAACTCAAGGTCATGAATACTGGTTGTGTTCTTGTTAATATTTTTTTCTCTGAAACCATAATTTTCATATTCCATTTTAGTACCTCTGGTGCTAGTCCTGCTTCCCCTTCCTCCTTCTCTCACATTTTCTTTCTTACTTACTTACTTTCTTTCTTCATTCATACATTTATTCTCAGAGTTTCTGGTGAATTTTCTCACCAATTAATTAATGATTAATAGATGTTGCCAATTCCACCCATCAGTGAGTTCCCCCCAGTAACATACAGTGGTGCTGGCCTCACGAGTGTAGTACATGCTTCCTTTCAGATGTTAGGCCCAACCACGGCTTCTTTTTAAACAACTTCTAATGCAACACCTCAGGACAGCTTAACATGCGATACTGGTCTGTGTATTTTTCAGAAATAGCTGTAAGCCGATAGTGCGGCTGCAGTTCTATCCATTTCAGTCCCATACTCTACAGACCGAAGGTTTGGGAGAGCTGGAGAAATCTGCATCAAAAAGCCATGTACAGTCAGGCAGATACCTGTCAATCAACCAAGATGGTGTCCTCAACTATTGGAGTGAGAGATTCAAACTCACCCGCACCGTCAAGGTGAGTGTATGAGTGTGAATTTGGCAGTAAGTGTGTTTTTGTAATTGTAATCATACACAGGATAAGATTTAATGTATCCTATGTCAGTCCACTTAAAGATTCACACAGGGCCCACCCTACAATGTTCTGACCAACAAGCACAACATTTCTGTTATCATCTACATTTAAAGAGTTCAGTGGAGTAGTATCCTGTGTGGTCGTTTATGATCCTATTAGCAACCAGCTAACACCTAGCAAAACTAATTAAAGCTGCTGTGGCCTTTAGTAAGTATTCATTTTTTTACAGGCCATTCACAGATATAAGTTTCAACCGGTCAGCAACTAACACAACATTTTCTTGCCATCATCATGGGTTTCCTTCCACAGTCCAAAAACACTATGATGGACTGGCGCCCCGCCCAGAGTGTGTTCACACCTTGCGCTCAGTGACCTACCATGACCCTGAACTGGATAAACGGTTACCGACAATGAATTAACTAATGGGTTTTATTGCAATTTAAGCTGTTTCCAAACATTTCTGAAAATGTGGTTTGTATTTCTAGTAACTGTACATAGTAACTGAGAAGGAAAATACTTTGAATAAGAGATAATGGAACCACCCTTTTTTAGCACCCCAGCACCTGTCATTTCCATATATCATTAGCTTGTCAGCTTCCCACAGGAAGGGGGGTGCCAAATACAACAGCTGTGTGAGTGTTGTAGCCTCAGCTACTGATTCTGATGTTCCATGGGGTGTAAATGGGTCATCAGCACTTTATTTTTCGTAGAAAGTGATCTTCTAAAAGGTTGGCGTCTTTAGTATTAGAAAAAACAATTCTCAGTACACCAGGAAAAAATGATTATTGGAACATTACCTATCAGCATAGTTTTGTACACCACAAATGATGCTCTTTTCACAGCTTGTATAATAAAATATGTAAAGAAGGTGATGAAACAGACCTGCGTTGATGGAACTTGCATAAACTAAATAATAAAACATTATTTTACAACACAACAAATACAGTTTTTTTGGTCTAAACAGTTTTTTGTATTAAATAGAATGTTTCCCTCCTCTCAGTGATTGGAGCTGAACGTATGTAATGCCAAATAAAAAAAACTATATAACTTATATAACTTTTAATTGAACTATCAATGACAAATTGCAATGTGTGTATGTTACCTTGCTTTGGTGATCATACGTATTACAAAAGCGTTTTTTAATGTATGCTCTGTGTAATTGTATCTTCACTTGTTTTAGCTGGACCTTATTAAGAAGTCTCGGCAGGTTTTGATAATGGACATGGTCTGTTTGAGCAACCTCAGCCTGCTGGCTCTTGCGTCCACTGGCCGAGTCGTAGGTATGTATTTGTCATTACAGGCCTCATACCTGTTATGTTGACTTTTTGCTGCAGAATTAATTCACATCCATCCTCATCCATCAATATGAATCAATATTGAAACTCTTCTGAGTTTTGATTATGACAATGTGCACTAGCAAAGGGAGAAAAATGATGTAAGCCAATCATATTAGATTTCACCTCTCCATTACATTGACTTTAATGACGATTAAATACATCCTCTTCAAAAGAACCTGCTTCATTTGACAGGCGTATCCAAACTGGTTTAACTGTGTATCATATTTCTTACTGTTTTTCTGTAGAGTTCTATGATATCAGTGCCAGCAAGTGTGACCGTGTGTTTTCTCTGACTGGACTGGAGAGCTATGCGGTCGTCATGGACTACTGGTGCGTCTCATGGCTCTGATAGACCTGCCTATGAATGAAACATTTCACCCTTGATTTTGTATTCAAAGAGGACATAGCTGATCTTTCACATTGAAAGCTCTGGTAGAACAGCAGTGGCCAGTTTGGTTAAACTGAAAGAAGAATAAGATACATGAGTCAGAAAGAAAAGAGCACTAAAATATACTGTCTAAATAGACATTTAAATGTTAGAGATGTGGCTTTGTTGGTTTGAGTATGTGAGCATCTGACGTCTGAAATGTAAAATAAACTAATGAAGATATGGTAGGAAATTTATCTTACATATTTGCAAGATGTAGTTCAACATGTTTTGATTAAAGAGAGCACACTTCTATCAAATTCACCCACTTTGGGAAGGGGAATGAAGCACAACTCATTATAAAATGCACCCCTTGTTGGGTGCTATTACATATTTCTACCAGAGAGGTCTCCAAAGCATTAAAAGGCACTTAGTGCAGCTTTATGTAATTTATATAAATTGTATTCAGGGAAATATGTAAACAAAAATCAACGGTGGAATGTCAGACCTTACATTAAAGACCCCATTTAACTATGATTGTTTCAAGCTTCTTGTGTATCAGGAGGATTTGATAAATATAGAGGTTATCCACAAAAATTACATGTATAAACACACACAAAATATTTTTATAACAGAATAACTCAAACCACTTTTTGAAGGGATCTGAGATGCATTTTAAATAGATGTTATGGAAGTGTAAATGTATTTGCCACCCCAAGCCACATTTGACAACCAAAACCCTGTCTAAATCAGTACGCTACCTAGCATGTGATCCAGTACCGCTAGCAGGCTAATCACTGAGGACACACACAGTCAGTCCAGGTGTAAACGAGATTCAGATTTCAGCTCTTTGACAGCTACAAAAAATGCAATTGAAATGTCCTTAAAGTCTTTAATGTATCTCATAAGCATTTTAAATGTTTAAGAATTTGATGCAAACAACTTTATACATGTTTGCTTCTGTAGGTCCGATGGTATTAAGGGAGTGTTTTCTTTTGGAGATGCGGATGGCTGTGTGTCTGTTTTCATCTCCGTTGATGTGGTCCAGAATGGCCTCTTCAACATTGAAGCTTTTAAATCTGGTGTGTTTTAAACCTTCTGGAGCTTCTAAACTTTTGTTTTTACCTGGTGTATATTAAACCTGGTGTGTTGCTGTGGTCATGTCTGTGTTCCTGAGTGGTCACAGCTCTATATTGCCTCATTAAAACAGTTAAGTGAGTGTAGACATGTATTTCAGGTCATATTCCGGTTCCTGCTCTGCTGAAAAACACCTCCAAACTCTATCTGTGTTTCAAAGTGGTAAGCAATACACCTCCTGAATATATTTTTAATTTACGTTCACATCCCCTCAAAGTGTGAAATCAATATTATAAAACTTTTTGCATTGTTTCATACAGTGTAACAACGTCAAGAATGCTGAATTTGTATATAGTGTTAAAATGTGCACAGATTTGTTTACAATAATGCTTTGTCAGGTCAAATTCAAGATACGAGGTATAGTTCAAATATGAGGTGTTTAGGAGTTGTATGATCTATTGTCCCTTTCTTTTTTTCACCCTTTCCCCACTCCCTCACTCGCTGTCTTCCTGCTCTCTCTCTCTCTCTCTCTCTCTCTCAGGCTCTACATTCTGACTGGTGTCAGCAGGTTCGCTTCTTGCCAGAGTTGAAAGCTGTCGCCACCTGCTGCTCGTCTGACCAAACAGCCATGGTGCTGACCACCATTCTCCACTCACACAAAGCCGAAGTCCAGTATGCTCCATATCACACCCTCTTTCTCCAGCAAGCACACACTTAAGTTTCCTTGTAGTCATTTTTTTAAATTCTTTTTGTGGCAATGTTTTACTTTATGTAAAAATTGTGTGTAATTCTAACACCCAGGGCGGCACGGTGGTGCAGCAGGTAGAGTCGCAGTCACACAGCTCCAGGGGCCTGGGGGTTTGTGGGTTCGAGTCCCACTCCGGGTGACTGTCTGTGAGGAGTTGGTGTGTTCTCCCTGTGTCCGCGTGGGTTTCCTTCGGGTGCTCCAGTTTCCTCCCACAGGCCAAAAACACACATTGGTAGGTGGATTGGCGACTCCAAAGTGTCCGTAGGGGTGTGTGTGTGTGTGTGTGTTGCCCTGTGAAGGACTGGCGCCCCCTCCAGGGTGTATTCCCACCTTGCGCCCAATGATTCCAGGTAGGCTCTGGACCCACCGTGACCCTGAACTGGATAAGCGCTTATAGATAATGGATGGATGGAATTCTAACACTCTTATTTAAACAAAGTGTGTGCCAGTTTCTTGCAGAATACTCTACAGCTCTCTTTACCTGTCTGATTACTTTTCAATATTTAAAAAAAAATTCCTAGATTCGTGCTTTTATTTTGAATGTTGATATACGTTCATTCACTTTAATGAACAGTGTTTTGGTTCTGCTGGAGATTAATTGCTTTGTTGTTGCGATGGCAGTAACACTGCCTTTCAGGTCAGGAAAGGAATCCTGTGTTTCGACTATTCACCAGAGTTTAACATCTTGGGTAAGAAAGAAGTCTCTCAGCAGTTTATATGTGATGTATACATGTTTTATTTTTCTTTCTTTTTTTGAACGTTTCCTGCTAACATACATTTGTGGGCAAGTTGTGGATATCTAACTGAAGGTAAGTTATAATACAGGTTAAGTCAAAAGCCTCAGGACACCCTTTTATTTCAGGAACAATGGGGAAAATGACATATCTGAATACCTCAGCAAGTAATGGGTGAGGGGTCGATCTTTTAGGCTATGTCAGGAACATGGCCGCCAACTTGAAAGCTGCCATATTGGATCAAGGGCAAGTTTTTCCATTGAGAAGGTGGTCATGTAGCATATCCAAAAAAAAAAAAAAAGACCAGAATTGTCTCAGAAATTGATTGCCGCAGTCAGATTTGCACCATCTCTTGTGGTTCAAACATTTTTAACATAGAAATTACCCATGTAATCGGACCCATTACTTGCTGGGCTATTCAGGTATGTTATTTCTGAAATAAAAGGGTGTCCTGAGACTTTTGACATGAGGCAGTGGGACTGTGGTCGGTGGAATGATCATGGACTATCAAGTATCTTTAGAATAAGATTTCAAAAGGGGGCAAAATACCATTAAATTCAGAAATAAAACATGATGGATACGTTTAGATCATATACATATACAGTTTAACCCATGAGTGTAAATAAATATATATATGTACATGCAACAAGATATATTAATAGTTATGATTATTATGGTAATATTTATATGATTCAACATTTGTGAACATGGATTGTAAACAGTTCAGTGTTAGAGTCTGTGATTTCACACACAGTGACTGGAGGCTTTGACAGGATTTTGAGGATTTGGGACCCTTACATCACCAACAAAACCAAATCAGAAATCAAGGGTCACTCCGCTGCTATCATCTATGTAACCATCAACAGTCGTGACAGCAGAATCATTAGCATCTCTAAAGACAAGGTCTGTTACTTTTTTTTAACCACTGCAATTTAAATATTTACAGAGAAATATATTTTAACTTTCCTCATGTAATGGATCTGTTAACTTTCTTAACTTTTACCAGAATGTACTCGTGTGGGACCTTCAAGACTGTGTGTGTCTGCAACACATCCCCTCCATGAATATTGTATTGGGCCAGTTACCCATCTCCAGCATCTACTACAATAAGGACACCAACACACTTGTACTGGCTACATTTATGGTAATAATAAATATAATTGGTTCATTTTATGTCAGTTATCTCAAGACCAAAACATGCAGCCCCCAGTGCCCAATCAAACTTTGCAACCTCTTAACCCTCCGTCAAGACCCTACTGCCTTTTCACAGAGTTTTGGCATAGAACGCAGTTAAGCTCTACTGCCACAACACAGTCTCCCATCTCATGCCCAAGTACAATTCCGCTGCTGCATCATAAAGTTCCTTAGCTTGTTAACAACATCAAACACAACACCCAGAAATACACAATTAGGAGGATAAAGACACAATCTTATGGATGACAATTTTTTTGAGTGTTTGTTTGTTGGCAGATTGGTGTTCTCCAAGGGGTTGTGGATGATGTAAAACAGCTGAAGACCTCCCATAAGGACCCCTTATGTGCTGCTCTCTACAACAGCAATTTCAAACAGGTGGATATTTTTTCACTTTTATATCATTTCTCTGTAGTTGTTCCTGTCTATGTGTAGTCATAAAGAAGTTTATAAAGTTTATAAAGAAGTAAAAATGATATCAAAACCCAACAAATATCTTTAACATCCCACTTTCGGATTTGAAAAAAATGAGGTCTCCTTCCTTTCATCTTTGTTTCTCTCTGTTTTCTGGGCTCCTGTTCGCACTTTTTTAAGGTGGTGAGTGGCTGTCACAATGGTGTGGTCTGTGTGTGGGACATCTTGACTGGAGAAAAGGTCATGCAGTTCCGTACGTCTCCTAAACCAGTGGAGATTACTGCTATGGCTTTTGACGGACCCAAGCGCCGCCTTTTTACAGGCTCCAAGGATGGTACTTTGCGAATGTGGAACTTCAACAATGGAGCCCTGTTGCTCACACTGCCCCTGCTGGATGACAATGAGGTAACATGAGAGCTACTTCTTCCATGACCCCTTTCATCATACTCTCTGGCCCTATACTCAGTGCTTCTTTCTTTGGTTGTGTTAGATCACCAGCATCCAGTATATTAATCAAAGGATTTACGTGTCTGGGTGGAGCAAGAAAGTCATGTGGTACCTGTGAGTATTAACTCCTGCACAACACTGGGAAGCATTTTTTTTATTGATGAGGAGGAGGGCCAGTCTGCTTACTCTAGGTTACCATGCATTTGTGTAAGGTGCTAAAGTGAGGCAAATACTGCACTCTCTGACTCTTAGCCACAGGCAGTGGCATCACTGAGGAATGGCCAGGGTTATTGTTCATTTTGCTAAACGACATGTTTGGGGGGTAAAAGCATAAATTGTTGCCCCCACAAAAGCTATGGAACATTCTGTTTTCTCCCTGTGTTTTCCAGAAATGTCATATTTCATTTTGTTCCCATTAGAAATTATTTTCTAGGGATTTTGCATAGTACTTTATTAGGGGATATTACTCGTGACATGAATGACTGAAGTATATTGGTATCCATGATAACTTAAAGGGATACTCTTGTGGAGGATAAGATGGAGTATCGTGTCTGGAATCAGTACCATGCTGAAGATATCAACTCCATGCACGTTCATTCTAACAAAATGCTAGCTACAGCTTCTTACAATGGAGACATCATCATCTGGAACGTCGGCTCTGGTCAAGCGTTCTGCCGTTTTAATGCTAATGAGAGCTCTCACCCATTAATTCCCATTCGGGTAAGAAGTCACACCGTCCAGCACTCTCTCAGCCCACGCACTGTAGAAATTCATTCACTTATAGTGAGTGAATTTAGCGAACGCAATTTTTAGAATCCCAAAAGAAAGCATGAAGTGGGATTATATATATATATATATATATATAAATATATATATTTAATTTTCTGATTCACCTTCACCTAATTTTCACCTTCATTGTTGAATTCCATCACATCCTCATTAATACTCATCATATCACAAGATTAATTGAATGACCAGACTTTCAACAATATAGTGTAGTGCCTCCCTCCCACTGATTTAAAGAGTACATGTCTATTTTAAATGCCTTTCAGGCGGACAGCTCATGCCTAAATGAATCACCTCAGCCACAGAGCAAACTTTACACACCCAAACCCAGCTCTATCAGCACTGGAGAGCTTGAGAAACCCAGACAGGCAGTACAGAAGGTAAAATTAACTCTTTTGCAGCTGTGCATATTAGTTATCAGTGAACCGATTTAATCTGGTAGAAAACAACAGTCTAATCTATGGACCAGTACTCATACAATGTGAAATGCTAGAACAGAACCACTTTCCTGCCTTCATATCTGTGCAAAGCACTTGGTAACCTGAGGAAAAGCTGGCTCCAGGAAGCCCTCTGAGAAGACTGCAAGCTTGCAGAAGCAGTGTGATGCTCTGGACAATGTTCTTCTGGGAAACCTTGATGGCCTCTTTCTGCAAGAAAATATGCACCACCTCTCTATAATTGTTCAGGAATGGTTTGTAAAAGATGATAAAGAGATCAAGCTGTTGACTCGGCCTCCAAAGATCTGTCTTAGCATCTGTGGAATGTTCTGGAAAAGCAAATCCAATCCATGGAGGGTTCACCTTGCATCTTACAGGACTTACAGGATTTGCTGCTATTGTCCTTGTGTCAGATACCACAGGACACCCTCGGAGGTCTTGTGGAGTCCAAGCCTCAAAGGGGCAGAACTGTCTTGGCAGCATGAATGAAAACTGTTTAATTTCATGGCTGATTTCTTTCTATATATTTAACATCTGATAATAGCCTTGTGTTTAAGTGTAAAATGGGAATCAATTTTAAACTGAGGTAAAAACACCTGTTTAACTGGACTTCAGGTAAACACTTAATACAAGAAGAATGTAGAACATGTTTCTCTTGAAGACCTAAATCAATCCCTCCTCTCAGGTGGTGTTCCTGAATACACGTGAGCGCAGTCCAGACACGGCCATCTTACTGACCTGTGCTGCCGATGGCTGTGTACACGCCTGGTCAGTCCACCAACAGGGGGGGCTGCTGGGCAAGTTTCGAGCCGTGTTCAACAAAGAGGCTGCCATCGGCTCCATGTCCACTGACTCTAAAGACCTGGTGCTGTTCACTGGAGACAGCAGAGGCTACATCACGGTAAGCAATGTGAGATACACATATGCGTATACAGCTACAAATGTTAGCACCAACACAATGGTTCAGATTTTGTAAAGAAAGTTGATTGTATAAATTCAACCATGTGTTTGAGCTATGGGAGATTGAAGGCTACTGCTGCTGCATGAGTAGAGATCAGGACACTCCTGTGGAGAAGGAGAGTTGTGTGCACCTGCCCAGCCTCATTCCTAAATACTGCCAGCTTGAGGGACCCCGCAAGATCACACTGGAACACCATAGTGAGGTCGCTTACACTAGCATGCTGATTTGTTTGTTTTTTGTTTATCTATCTATCTATCTATCTATCTATCTATCTATCTATCTATCTGTCGTGTTAACTTACACACTGCTGGTTAAAACAGTTTATATACTGAAACGGGTGAATGTTTAATGCTTAAAAGAATTCTCCATAGTTTTTTATTCTAATCTGTAAACTGTATGGTGCTGTTTATTAAGACAATATGTAAATGGGATTTAATACAGTAATAATTACACTTATTCTTTGCTAGAATACAACAGGAAACCTCTTGGCTGAAACCTCATTCATGTTATAAGCTCTTGGCCAGACATGCTGAAATCTATGGAAAATTATTAAAAATATATGAATTTAAGTAGGGCACACCTGGTTAAAGTAAAGTACACGTTTTGTTGATTTATTTCACACTCTATCAAAACTCTTTTTGGCTAAACAGGATATAAATGGCCGGAGAGTAGTTCTGACTCCTCCTCGTGTGTTGAGCTCATGGAGGGGTCACCTGAAGACCATTGTCAGTGTGGAGTATGTGGAACGTTTCCGGCTCCTTGTCACAGCCAGCACTGACTGCACTGTGCGGTTATGGACCCTCGCTGGAAGCTACATAGGTCAGACTGATGATCCTGACTGAGGAGATTTTTTGCAGAGTAGTTAGTTACCCAGTGTGTGAATCTGAGTTATATCTGCATCAGTAAAAACTGACTTTTTATGACCTCGTAGCTAGCAAAAAACTAACAAAATATGAGCATTTATATTTACATTTAAATAAATTATTACTGTTGTTGCTGCTGTTCTTGCTCAGGGACATTTGGTCAGACTCTGTGGCTTGTGGGGGCCCCTGAGGTATATTCGTCTAATCTACCTGCAGACCTCAGGAGAGCTGGGTCCTACCAGACACTGAAAGTGCTCAACAAAGGCACCCAGCCACACTGGAAGTGAGTCTGTATCTATGTGTGTTGGTATATGCCTGATAGTTAAAGATGAAGAAGACAGACAGGATAAACACAGCTAATATATGTATATTCAATCACGAGGAAGTGTTTCATTATATGGTTACCACCAGTACAATCTGTTGCTTGTAATTCTTGTATGGAACGGTTAATTTAATTTTTTCATTTTTGCAAAAGCTGTAATTCAGTGGTCCATAATTCACTGGTGCTCTTTTCTCTGCAGCTGTGGAAGACGCATCCTGGATAGACTGATTGAGTTGCGAAATAAGCGCTTACTTACAACCATCTTCGGTAAGAACGCTGGTTTCAAACTGCAGGGGCTAGTGCCCATTGACCCGCGCATTGCCAAATACACCCCAGATCAGATCAACGCCACCTGGAGCAATTGGGAAGAGAAAGGCAAGCAGGTGTGTCAGCCAATCATAATACTGAACAGTGTATAAGGGGGCGGGCTAAAGACACTGCTCCTAAATTTTACTAAACATGTTCTCAATTTAACATTGATTCTTTTTGGAATAGTATTCAGCTTTTATGATAAAAACAAAATAATAAAAATCGTTAGTGCCACCAAATGCCCACCACAATGTTTCAATATATAGTAATGCTTCCCAGAACCTATTAACCTATTACAACCCTTAATTTCAGAAGAAATGTTTGATGAGCGGGTGTCCATACAGTGTACAACAGTAGACTTAATCAATTTACTCTCAGCTTTAATGACTTTAAAGGAATACTTTGGCAAATATCTGTACTGTTCTAAATAAATGTGTGTGTGTGTGTGTGTGTGTGTTTTCACAGAAAAGTGCTATACTTGGCTCAGCGTATAAACAGAAAGTAAGGCACCACCTGCCCACTTGCCATCCTAATCTACAGGACTGTTTGAGTACCCGAGAACAGGTACCACTCCCTTACACACTCCCTTTTTATGGAAGTTGTACATAGTAGGTAAACAGTACTGGTGAAATGATGTATTCCTAACAAACCAGTGCAGGGGTCACTGTTCTGTGATAACACAAGTGTACACAGTCACATGGAGAACTCTCTGTGTGACTATTAGGCTATTAGGGTAAATGTGATCATTTCAGAAGTGCACGTGCCACATTGAGGCATGTAGAGTGCGACTAAAACAATCATTTTATCTCTCTTTATTCTTTATCTCTAACTGCTCTTACCTTTGGATTTTAAACACATAAAAATAATCAGGTATTACACATGTATTCTAGCTTTTAATATCTTATATCAACTGATTGAAATATGACAATGTATCAGCTTTCCTTGTGTGTGTCTGTGTGTGTAAACACACTGATCTTGCTGATGTATACACTTTACTATATATTAACGCACTACAGGCTTTTGGCTTTAACTTTTATTTAGTTATCAGTTTTGCAGTTCTGACAGTTTTGCTTATTCCTACTCCTTCCGGTGTATTCTACACACTTGTAACAGTTATCTTTTTTCTTAGGGAAATGCATTTTTGATAACACTCTTTATGTTTTTTAACAGCTGCGAGTGTATAAGTCAATGATGTGCTCATCTCTGCTACCTGTGGGAAATCCCACCATGCCGGAGCTGCTGAAGCAGCAGCAGAAGAACCAGGAGATGTTCGATAACCAGGACAAGCCCAAATGTGATTGCAAAACGTCCCCATGTCCGCAACATCACATAGACCCCAACCCTAACAGAGGTCCTTAGTCAAAAGCAGTTTGTGGCAAACATGCAAACATCTACAGCACTTTCTCAAATGGAATAAACCTTGAAAGCAAACACTTGTTTGTTTTATATCATTATAGTAGATGATTGTTTTTCATGTTTCATCAGACAAATTACATTACACATACAAAAGTTTGCGGACACCTGCTAATCCAATGTTTCTCCTGAAAGTAAGAGTATGAATAAGTGGATTTGAGGTCCCCACTCTTCCTCAGAGCACAAAAAGCACAGTTAGCCAGCGCACATGTCTTCACTGGAATGGTTGATGGAGTTCTCCTCCAGGGCGTTGACCTGTCCAGTGGCTTTGCATTAGTAGGAGTTTGAAAAGGAATGAGTGGCTGGCTTCCAATGACTCAGAGGAAGCATGTGTGTGTCTTCATTCACCAAGGTATTGTGTGTGATTGTGGAAGTACTACCTGTCAGGATGAAATTTGCAGCAACTGATTCAAAAGCATACATTTTTAAAAAATAAATAAAAGCAAGAATAAGGAATGGCTAAATACCTTATATGATATAAATTTTTTTATTTTTCCATCCTTTGAGGTACTCAACATTACCCTACAATACTGTATTTATAAATCAAATCCTATATAATAACATATAGCTAGTCTCAAGCTAATATGCTAATTATGGTTAATTAATGCAGTACAGTAGAATACAATATACTGTAAAACAACATGATACAATATGATACATGACACTTAACCTAAACTACATAGTCATTTTGATTTGTTTTAACTAAATTATAGTGGCAGCCATTTTAATTAGAGACTTAGTCCATAAGTGTACAGGACCGAAGCAGGTAAATCCCAGTTTGCAATATCTCTGTGGTAATTGAATTCATTCTAGGAAAAAAAGGCTAGCTTCAAGCAAACCACAGTGGAACAGTAGATTTTATAGATGTGGTTTGCTTGTTGTCTGAAAACTGAGGCTTGTCGTGTTATAACCTGCTTCTGCCTTGCAGCCTGAAATGTGTATGTGCGATTATATCTGAATTTAAATCTCACTCCATGCTAAAACAAAAGAAGGCTCTGCTTTGATTTGTGGATTTTTTGGATCAAACAAATTAAGACAACAAAGATGCTTCCTCTTCCTTTTCATCGTAACAGATCCAAGCTGAGATCTTTGCAGTGATGGCCACCCATGTTTTCACAGTTGCCATAGCTGAGAGTTCTTGGAGAATTGTGCATTTCTTTCTACATTGGTAACGCTGGTGTTTAGCAGGGTTGCTATTACCCTCAAACTGAAGATATGAACTCACTCATTCCATGGCATGAACCTTTATTTTAGCAGTGTTGCATACAGTGGCTACATTAATTTTATACAGCCTTTGTTTCAGCTGTGAGTTAATGATAAACTTAAAAATAGTCTTCTTTAGCTTAGACATAAAATTGCCTTCAAAATATAACTGTCAAATTGTATACAATTATATGTTAAGAGAAGCAGAGTTAATAGCAATTTACTTAAATTCTTTGTTCGTAACTTATATTATTTAACCTGTGTCTCTCCACAGTTTTGATAATTGGAAGTTCAACTCATCTCAATATAAACACACCATCGAGGCTAGCACATGCTTCCTCTAAGGTGTGATGTCATACAGGGTTTCTTTTCTTACTACAGCTAACATAGCTTCATTGGAAGGCTCATGTGCTGGCAGTAGATTGCTGATTTCCAACACCAATTGTTTCAGCTTTTGAAAACAGTTTATTTAATGATAATGATAATAAATAATCTTAAACCTACATGTTATTGTCCGGCTCGTGAAAGTTAATGTAATTAAGAATCCGAAGATGTACATTATAAGATTTAAGGAGACTGGAGTTCTCTTCACAAAGTTTGTTGGTACAAGTGTAATGTACTTTGTTAAACTCTTCTTACTGTGTTATAGCTCACATTAAGAGAACACTTTAACACTTGAGATGTTAACATAAAAACCTAATGACTTAGAAGACAGATTTTAAGACAGAAGCAAGCACCGCAGTATTCAAAATGTTATTTAAACATCTCTACTAACTGAAATGAGTTCACACCGGGCACATCTCTAATACCACAATAAAAGTGAACAAACGTGAAGATATTGGGGCCAATAGCAGCTTTTCAGTGGCTGATGCAAAATATATATATTGACATGCTCCTTCCCTCTGGTCTCCATTTTGAAGCGTAATTCTCATTTCTCCAAATGGGGGCAGGAGAGGACTACATTACAGCACATTCCTGAGTGTCCTGATTAAAAAGATTCGAAGGAACAGAAATGTTTCTCGAGCGTGTGTAAGGTGAGGTAAAGTAACAGATGTGTGTGAGCAGTTCTTAATGTGTGCTAATAGCAGGGCTCTGAGGCAAATGAGAGAGCTGAGGTGAAGGTAAACATTCATCAGAGAGGAAGTGCAGCTTTCAGGATCAGAGTATATTAGAGGTGGACGTTCTCCACTTCTAATATACGAGCTTCGACAGCTCGTTCTCTTGCCTTTCCCTCTTCCACAGAGTGTCTTTTCTCCTGTCTCCTGAATCATGGCAGTTCTACGCGACATTATTTGTCCAGGCTTGTGCTTCGGAATGATTTACTTTTTAGTTTCATTTGAGCTTTAAGTTTTAAAATTACATATGGTTTAAAATATATTCAAGGCAACATTCTGGAAAATTTGCTATTTTAGGATATGTTAGATATAAAAAAAATTCTATTTGTTTATTTAGTAACCGACCAAAGGTCTTAGATAGGGTGACCAGACGTCCTCTTTTACCCGGACATGTCCTCTTTTTTAGACTTAAAAAAAATGTCCGGGCTTTTCGCAAACGTCCGGGATTTTTGTTTTTCTGGAGCTTACATAGAACTCCGAGAAACGTTTCGTTCACAAACTAGTCCCGCCCTCCCCTACTCCGATTGGTTCGCTTGAGTGAGAAGGGAGCGTGGTGAAGTAGCCTAAAATCTTCTGATTGGACGGTCTGACTGTAGAGCTACTGTTATTGGTCGATAACCTTCTCTGTAAACATTTAATTGGTCAGTACAACGGCATCGAGGGGCGAGAGCCCATCCCCCCGAGACGTGGCCTCTTGTTCACCATTTTTTCCCCATCTTTTTCTGGTCAACCTACCTTAGAAAATATTTCAATGCACCGACCAATTTGACTGGATTTTGTAAAGAAACGCCTTCCTGCAACACACTCCCAAATTTGTGAGGGAAATGTTTTCCATTGTGTTACATCACATTTCCTTTTAGTTAAACTGTTTAATCAAATGGGACCTGAGGATACTTATTGTAGAGATTTTGCAGATGGTTTGATGCCTGCTCTAGGAATGGGAACACTTGAGGAAAGCGGAAGACAACCTATGTGAGCAAAAGGTATTTGGCTTAGTTGCAGCATTTTTATTTATACATTTGTTTATATATTTATGTGAAATAAGACATTGGACAAAACTTGCTTTTCTTCCATTAATAGGAAGAGTTCAATGCTGGGCAGTGTACAGCTAATTTGTCCCAAATGGACGTTTTATATGATTTTTTTTTTAATTTAAGTAGGTTTGTTGGGTAAATATATTAAAAATAATGGTTCTATTATATTGGTGGCTTCACAGACCTTGGTTCCTATAAACACTATTCTAAAATTCTAAAAGAAATTTCCCTGCAATGAACAATTTCACATCAAATAATTTTCATGACTTTGTTTAAACCTCTGTGGTTGGAACAATGTTGAAATTCAAATTACTTTTGGAATTTGGGTTCAATTTTGTTTAGATGATATGGGTTCAAAATGGATTTTTTACAGTGAACTCTGCCTTTTCCTAAATTGTCTCTTTCTGCAGCTCAGCGATACGTGTTCATTCACAGTGTGTAAGCGCTTATCCAGTTCAAGGTCGCAGTGGATCCAGAGCCTACCCGAAATCACTGGGCGCAAGGCAGGAACACACCCTGGAGGGGGTGTCAGTCCTTCACAGGGCGACACACACTCACACATTCACTCACACCCATGGACACTCGAGTAGCCAATTCACCTACCAATTTGTGTTTTTGGATCATGGAAGGAAACCCAAGTGGACACAGAGAGAACACACCAAACTCCTCACAGCGAAATGTTTTCAGTTTCTTTAATTCTCTGTGTGAGCTTTAAAAGCATTAAAAGAGTATGATTTTTTTGAGGCCATCCACAGGTTGCTATAGTGTCCTTCAGAAAAAAATATTTTGAAAGGTTCTGTATGTCTCTGACCCACAGTATATCCAAGTCCTCCCTGTTTTCTACCTTACCTGCCATCTTTTGCTTTCTCTTTGACATTCCTCTCTGCACTGAAAGCATGTCATTTAACAGTGTCTGAGATTACAGGCCTGTGTTTTCTTGTGTGGGGGAGTAGCCTTGTGAATCTGTCTGTTATGGATTCACACAGCACACTGCAGGTGTGCCTCTGGGAAAATAAAGCAGATATAGAGAAGGCTTTCTCAGGCAAATTTAGTACTATCACTCAAAACAAAATGAAATGTTGAAATTCTAAAATATGACAATAGTAATATATAATATTTATTGTTATTGTTAGATTTTTAACTACACATTTAAAATAGTTTGTCCTGTTTTATTGCTCACAAGTCTTTACTCCAGATATTGGAACATATCTGTATTTGATGGCATTTTACACCAAGAACATTAGTTTTGTAGCACTTCCAGTAATGCAGTTAGCCGTCTCCAGAGTTAGGAGACATTAAATGATACGAAACAGCAAAAATAAGTAAATATTAGAGCAGGAATGCAGCAATCATCATTTCGGTTGGTGCTTTTCAAAGTTTTAGAGTTTGTGTATCTCTAGATGCGTTTGCCATAAGCATAAAGAGATTAAAAAATAACTAACATACCAGACCAAGCCTGTTTATAATTTACTATCATTTACACACACTGGGTCCTTGTAAACACATTAGACCAGTTTAAAGCACGCAAACAGACTGAAGACTTAGCGAATGAAAAGGAAACCATTTATGAAAACTTTGTTTTGTTTACAAATGAACTATGGCGTTAAGTTGGATAATTAGTTCTGGATCAAAAATGTCACTCCAACAGATATTGATTTGAACTCTTGTCAGGTAGAAAACATTTCCAGTGCTCCCCCTAGACTGCTGGTGAGATTTATATCCTTCTAGCATTCAGCATTATCAGCTAAATCTCATGTGCAGCTGCTCTAAAGCATGCCATTCCATTTTATGCATTTCTGAAGAGACCATAACAAGCTGGGACTGCACGGTTGAACATCAGGTTTCACAATGGATACATTGTAAAATAGCTGAATTAATTCATTTTAAGTTGTACATAAATGTTTGGATGTATATGAATGGGATTTGTGTTGTTGTTGTTTTGGTTTTGACATATTGCCCAAATCATTGTAACATAGCTCCTATAACAAAAATATTGCTAAAATTTAAAAGCTATTTTTCTTGCTCATGATGACCAGTTGCTCCAAGCCTGTCATGTGTTATTACACCTGGCCTTTCCACTCCACTCTGACCCTGATTCTTGAAGGCAGCTGCTGTTTTTTTTTTTTTGTTGAGACAAGTCTGTTTGCTACCTTCAGGCACTTTACATTGTACGCTTCTTCATGGTAATTTCTTCTGTTGGACAGTTTGGTCTCACATACCATTGCCAGGCCTCTTACCCCTTAGTTCTCCCTGACCCCAAGTTTCTTAATTTTAATTACTTAACTGAGATGCGCTTTTTTGGATAGTTGATGAGAGGTCGTTCAGTTAGTGCGGGGCAATATGATATTTAGAATGCTATTATATTTAAAAATGTATTACATTTTTATTAAAGGCTAAGCACCACTTAATGACCTCCATGAATATTTCACATTATTTTAGTTACTGACAGATATAAGTATGAATTAAAATGAAAATAGCAGCTTAATTTGCTTTAAAACTGACAATTTTATTAAATTGACGGAAAAACCCGAGCTCGCTACGGAAATTCTTGAACGCAACCGTGATGTCACTGGTGGACAACAGCTGAACAACGCCGCGGTAAAACACAGTTGTGACAGTATCTAGCTAGCTAGTGATAAATAACCAACATTATTCATGACAATAGCCTAGCAATAAGCTAAACTCAAATTTAGAGGTACCGTTATTCTTGTAAATGTGATCGAAGTCGAACTCGAATTCCTCCGACACTACAAACCTCCGTAATGCAGCTACGTAGCCGAGTATAATCTGAGACACCGAGTTTAGCGAGTCAAGCTAACGTTAACTAACACCAACTAAAACAGGCGAAGTGAGTGTCCTTACCCTGTTTACCTCCATGTTACAGAGGCTCTTGAACACCTTTGGTTGGTGTCCTTACATGCCCATATTGTTGGAAAAGCGCCAGTGAAATGAGCTACAGATAACGGAGTGAGCGGATGGTCCTTTCCAAAGTGCCTGTTTAAAGTGGACAAATGTAGTCCATTTTCTGGGTATTTTGGGATCTTTGGGCCATTTGTGCACAGATGTCCC
Organism: Hoplias malabaricus; assembly: GCF_029633855.1. Taxonomy (NCBI): domain Eukaryota; kingdom Metazoa; phylum Chordata; class Actinopteri; order Characiformes; family Erythrinidae; genus Hoplias; species Hoplias malabaricus. The sequence goes on from NC_089804.1 coordinate 9,925,533, forward strand.
ACTGTACATTGAATGATTGCAGCCAAAAACAGCACACCTTGCATTAAATTAAGTGCAACTGTTGTTGTCCACCACCTATGTCACATGCAAGACGCCTATTAGAGTTTCCGAACACCGGTGGGGGTGGGGGCCACGGTCTTTACTCTTTGAATTAGTAAGAAATAACATGTTTTCTGACTATCAGTAAACACAGGTTAGGAACTCAAATTCCACTGTATTTATTTGTTTGACACTTTCATATCACTGGTGCTTAGCCTTTAATGGCAGCCCTTGAATTTTGGAGCTAGATTTTCAGCACGGGCCATAAATAATAACACTCGATCAACCAAAAATAGGAAGCAACCCTGACATAATGCTAGCTACTCTAAAAGTCCAATTCTTTCAGTAATTCTGGTCATCAGTAGGGTTTGCTCGTATTTTTTTGCAGGATTTGATGACAGCCAAAGAACATTAGTTAGGTCAAATATTGCTGATACAATTATACTTCTGCATCCTGCAACATGAGAAAGCCACTCATACTCATCCTAAAGCTATAGGAAAAGACTCATTACTCCAGTAAACACAGTTAAATGCAGGGAGGCTTCATACCCCCAAAACCCAGTGGAGTTAAGCCCAAACCTTGTATTGTCCGGGTTCTAGATAAGCAGTCCAGATTGCTCATCTTAGAGCTCCACTGGCATCAGTAGTCAAAACCTTTTAACAGAACAAATGCTAATAACAGGACTGTGTTCTGGCCATAAATCACTCATGTATTTGTGCTGTGCTGCAGGCAGAGGTACGCCACATGCCTTATCACACCACTCTTTTTTTGTTTGTGTGTGTGTATAAAGAAGCTGGTGCAGACTCTTTGATGTCTGGCAAGAGTAGCAGGTACCTGCATGTTGTGTTTGGTCTTTGTGCTTTCCCCCTCCAATTCTTTCTCAATTCTTTCTCTCTCTGTCTCTCTCTATCTCTGTCCCCCTCCCCATCTTTCTTTTTATCTACCTCTCTCTGTCTATTCTTTTCACCCTTTGCTCCTACTTCTCTCTGTCTCTCTCTCTCTCTCTCTCTCTCTCTCTGCTTCCTCCTTTCTGACTCACCCTCTGTCTCTGATTTTTCTTTCTGCTACCCCTCCCAGCACCCCCTGTTTAGTTCATCTGAAAGGACTCTAAAGCAAAAATGAGGATGAGTAACACAAAGGTGAGTGTCTGCAGGAAGTGAGGATACACTGCTATGCTAATCACACATGCTTGGTTTTGTTTTTATATAAATATCAAGTTTGACTTTGGTGCTCATGTGAGATTAGTGTTTTTCACATGGTGTCATGAACATAGGAATACAAACAAACAGCTCAAAAGGGGCTGTTACAAATAGGATCCTGAAGCATTTTCAACAATCTAGAAAATAAAAGCGTCGCTGCAGGAATTTGACTTATTTCCCATATGTCTTCCGGGCATCTAAGAACACCTTAATTTAATATAGTATATAACACATATGTTGTCTAATATTGTAGATATTTGATCCATATCATCCATACTATTAATAAACACCCTTTGCTTCCACACTGGTGTTCTTTTGTGAAGATGTGAGTGTAAGTAAGTCATTGTAGTAAAAAGGAAATGAAGTTCCCCACTCAAACCTAATTAGAAATTGGGTTTCAAAGCAGTGAGGCAGGTTGCAGGGCTTGTGGGGCTTTTGAGTCTTGGAGAGGGGAAGTGGGGGTCTTTTGTTAGGGGTATAATGTGTTCCTCAGTGCATAAAACACTCTGGCCTCTTTTTTCCTTTTAGCAAAGCACTGCTCACCCTGCTGATGGACTCTCACTGAGGGACCATACACACCACTACAACCAAGAGAGGAAAGATTCTGACCTCAGAAAACAAAGAGAAGGGGCACGAGAGAGAAAGCAGAGTGCCACTATGAGTGAGTGTTGGCCAAACACAATAGTCAACACTATATAGGAAAGAAAATAATGGAGTCCTGTTCATTTTCTGGGTCTTTAACTGATGCATGGTCACATTATTGGAAACCTTGTACACAGTAGGTAGGTCCTCTTTCCTGGTGGACAGTTAACAGCGCAGTCTGTTTGCTGCTGTACATTTAGTTTTCCATAGTTTAGTCCTTCAGTTTTCAGATCCATTAAATCAATCATTGTATTACTTAATCCTTTATGCTTTTGACTGATTCATTCATTCATCACCTGTAACCACACCATTCTTTTTAGGGTCATGGTGCATCTGGAGCCTGCATGGAGTCATTAGGTACAAAGCAGGAACACTTCCTGATCAGGGTACAAGTTCATCACAGGCAGTGTTGGACAAAGTACACAAACATGTACTTGAGTTAAAACGTTCAAGGTACAAATATTACTAAAGTCAAGGCAGAAGTCCTCGTTTTAGGTCTCCACTGGAGTAAACATGCAGGTATTTACCTTAAGTACATGTATGAAAGTAAAAGAACCATGCTAAAGCAATATTATTGTTTATGTATGTAAACTCTTGTTTATTTAATGCATTGTAGGTGAAAAGACTCTAGTGTCACTCTGGGCTCATTCATTCATTCATTCATTCATTCATTAGTAGCCCCCCCCCCCCCACCCTGTTCACATGGTGTGCTTTCTTCTCGTTTCTTTTGTGTTGACATTTCACATTTTTATGCAGATATGAGCCAAAAGGAACAGCAAAATGTAGTTTGAAAAATGACTTTGAAATGTAGTGGAGTTAAACCAAGATAGTCACCCAGAGTGGAAATACTTCAGTAAAGTGCAGATACACGAAAAACTACTTAAATACAATTGTACGAATTACAGTTACTTCATTACAGTCCACCACTGATCACAGGGCACCACACACTTGCACATTCGTACCTATGGCCCATTTTACACAGACACTCCACCTTCCAACATGAATTTTTTTGGACTGTGGGAAGAAAATGTAGGAAACCCACACAGACACAAAGAGACATCAAGCTCCTCTCATACATTCAACCAAAGCAGGGATCATCCCCAGGACCAAAGATCCTGGAGCTTTGTGACTACATTTTTAAATTTTTTCTTTGCTTGTTATATTTAAAATCTCTCAGCTCTGATTTAGATTCTAAACCAAATATAAATGCTGCAGTTGATGCTCAGGTTTGACAAAGTTCCTTAAGCATATGTTCTACATATTTCTCCTCAGCTGAAGAAGTGTTTGGAATGTGTATCAGGTTTTCGTTTTCCCTGCAGTGTGATTTATAATGGTGGGTTGTGTATGGGAGGAGTGCACTGAGTGTGTTCATTCATCAGAGGAAAGGTGTGGAGATGCAGCCAGGGATGACATCATGCTCAGGTCAGTGATGTGTGGAGTGAAGTGTGTGACAGATCCTGCAGGTGTTCTTAACACACTCCAGTTCATGTTGTTACACTGTCATTCTTCCCTCACACCCTTTGTCTTTTGGCTGTTTTAGTCCATCCCTCTGTTTATATTTCATTCATTGTCCTGTCTTTCATCAGTCTGAATATTACTGGACCTCTGGCAGTTATTTTCTCTTTTTTTCCACTACATAAATTTACTCATATCCCATCATCTCTGATTATATCTCCACACTCTCTAAACCTTTAGTTACTGATAATTTGCATGTCATTTAATTCAAGTCCGGGTGACTGTCTGGGTAAGCGGTTATAGATAATGAATGAATGGATTAGTTATGTGATGAACTGTGCCTTTTGTTAAGTTTTTTTCATCTTTTCATATAATAAAACCATCGCACAGGGCAACATGGTGGTGCCAGGTAGTGAATGTTGCTCCCACACAGCTCCAGACCCTCAGCATCTTGAGTTTGATTCATGCTTTAGCTAACGGTCTGCATGAGTTTCCTTGGGGTGCTGCTCCGGTTTCCTCCCATGATCCAAAAATACATGCTGTGTGAAATTAACATCAGGTGTGTCTAAGTGTGTGAGTGACTGGGTGAGTGTGTGATGGACTGGTGTCTGTCCAAGGTGTATTCCTGCCTTGTGGCCATTCCAGGTAGTGGTTACAGAAGATGAATAAATACAACACAGTAGCTTTAAGTTCAACTCACAGTGAAAAAGCTTTGTGTGGCAATAAGTTTTTGGACACATTCTTAATCAGCTTCTGTTCTGAAACACTTTGCGTTTTCCCCACTTTGATCTCTATGCATGGCACTCATTATTAAACGAGCATGATGGATGAAATGGAACATAAAATTAGTCAGAATTGCACTGTGATATAATCAACACTGAAATTATGCAAAAGATCAATTTTGTGTCTTAAATGCCATTCTCTCTCTTTCACTCACTCACTCATTCACTCACACACACACCACAGAGCCCGGGACAGATGAAAGAAAAAGAAGGCCTGTCTACTCTTGTCCACCTGGTCTATCTATGTTTAGTATTTATATAAGTGTGTGCACCATCACTGCCAAATATGATAGACACAACTTCGCTCCCTTACTGCTCCCCTGATCTTATCTTCCCAATCTCTCTGTTACACGCAGCTCAGTGTGTGTAGGCAACAGGGTCTAGCATGATTTATGTTGTCTGTAATTTAACAGGAAGATGTTTGAGTTTTATATTGCCACTGTTGGCTTTGGCGCTTTTGCCAAACCAGTAAATGTTCCTTTGGAAAGTGTCTATTAACGCCCCATTACACTTCCATTTAGCGCATTTATGGAAAAGGGCAGATCCTTGCATCCAGAGTGCTTTACTGTGTAATCATGTTACAGAGATATGGTGATGTAACATTAAGACTCTTATTAATTGTATTATTAGTATTAAGGTTGATTAGTTAGAAACTAATATAGATGGTTCAATAAGTAATATAAACGAAACTGATGTGTAGTTTTAACAGTTATTAGAATGATAAATGGATATCTGCCATTGGTTTCTTGCAGTTTGATAGTTTAAATGATACATTTATAAAGGTTTAGAGATGGTTTACATTTATTTGAACCATTGTTGAATACGTGGTTATTAATTAGTTTGTAAACAGGTTAAAAATCATTAATAATCTTCCGTAACAGTGAAAATGTTGAGGTAATGTATATGTTCAGACCGGAGAATGTGAATTTAGTCATTTCATGTGTTAAGGTGCACCACATTATCATCATTGTCTAAAAGGACATCCCTATCCAAGGTTAATTGATTATACTTGGTGAGTAATGGTTGGAGAGATGTTTAAACTTATCAACAAATATGTGCTGAAACTGACAGAGGTCGACTGATGTAGAAAAAGAAGTAAAGTAATGATATGAGGTTTAAGTGTAAATGGATGGGGGTTCACTATTTGGCAAACAGCAGGTCACTGATGCACTTTCTATGTGTTATAAATTATTATTAATGACTTTAATTGCATTTAGGTGTGAAGGTGTGAGTGTGTGTCACCCTGTGAAGGACTGGCGCCCTCTCCAGGGTGTGTTCCCGCCATGTGCCCAGTGATTCCGGGTAGGCTCTGGACACATAAGCGGTTACAATGAATGAATGAATGATTGTGAGCACAGGTCTTCAGATGTATAATCTTGTTTAAACTTTTTACAGAAGCATGAAATGATAAGTAATGTTTTTGAGTTGCTGCTGTATATAAACCAAAGATCACCATGGTGCTCACTGGCAAATGTGTATAAAGCCCCCCAGCACTGGCCTGTGGAGCAGTGGAACTGTGTTCTCTGGAGTATTAGAGCTTCAGCCAATACTTCTGCAATGAGCTGGACTGGAGTTTGCAATCTAAAGCTACTCATCCACCCTCAGTACCTCACCTGACTAATGATCTTGAGGCTTAATGCCATTAAGACCTTTTGGACGTTTAAGTACCACAGTGTTCCAGTAAAAACTAATAGAGATTAGTATCTTGTGTGCTTATGATAACTTCATGAAGGTCTCTGGGCTCTGAGTGTGCGCTTATATGAGCCTGTTGGAAACTCTAGGCCTTGTCTACGCCACGCAAGGCCCCACAATGAAATTTACTAGAAGAGCTGGAGTTGAGCTTAATTGTTGGGGCATTTCCACAGCAACCAGTGACCTATTTGTAGCCCCCCAATAGAGCTCCTTGGTGATCAGGAAGTCACATTGGTGCAAAACTCAATGAAGTACACTAATGAACTAACATGCCCCCCCCTCCAACACACACACACACACACACACTCTCTCTCTCTCTCTCTGTCTCCCTGTCTCTCTCCTTCTCTCTCAGTCTTTTGAATTCACTTGCATCCCCTTTTAAACAAATATTTGACAACTTTACTCCACTTCCTCTGCTTTCATTCACGGTGATCTGCAGGCCCCTTCTTTCCTCCTTCATCTTGTGCTGTGTGGAATGTTTTGTCATTCATAAGCGAATGAGAGTTTGGTAGAGTTAGCAGACTGACTCCAGACTTCTGAAGTTAAACAGAGCGATGACCTCTGGTTGCTGCAATCGAACTCGCGCGAGGACGGAGGTCAGAAGTCAACACGTGGTGGGGAGATGAATGTGTACAGAAAGTAAATACATGTCAAACAGGCATGAGTCCACAGGCTGCAGGGGTGTAGTGGGGTCTGTCCAAAGTTTTGAAAAAGAGACACATTCTCATACTTATGTTCATGGAGTTTGCCACATTTAAAAAGGAGAAGATCACATCTCTGCAGCTCCCTTCTGTGAGAGGTCTGTGAGTTCTTGACTGAAGTGCTTTCATTTCACATCGATTGCATTTACATTTGACTGGGGCAGAAATATCACTAACTTGACTTGCAAGTGTGGCATCCTTTGACAGTGGCAGTTTAAAGACACTGAGTCTTCTGTGTCTTGTGTCTTTTTTAATGAGCAGATGTTTTTTTCTTACCACTGGTGATTTTTGCGTGTGTGTGTTGTTCCGAGCCCAGGTAGTCAGAGGGACGCCTGCTCCAGGTGGGCAGATTATGAAAAAAACACCTGCTTGCTCTCCCTCTCTCTCTCTTCTTTGCTCTCTCAATCCCTCTCCCTCCCTCCAACACTTTGTTCTCTGGAGCGCTGCCATTTAATTAAGCCTCAGGTGCTCCAGTGTGGGAAATGAGAGCCTGTGTGGTTCTATAATGTGTGGAGGAATGTCTGTGTGGCTGGTGTGTAACTGTGTGAGAAAAAGGGAGAGAGAGAGGGGTGAACCTTTGCTTGTAAACGTTTGGGTTACATTAGAGAATGGGCAAACCATAACTGAAACGACTGCAAAGGAATCCAGCACTTCTGCTATAAAACATTTCTACTTGCTTTATACTAACAAGATGTGATGTTTATGAAACTGAGCAGTTCATATGGCTCTGCTTTTATCTACTCAGTCTCTTCAGTTTGTCGAAACCATATACCTGACACCACAAAGATGTCAGAAGTTTTTCTATTCTGAGGCAAACTCCAACATAATAGTCTGTTTAATCTCGTTTGTAAGCCTGTAATTCTTACATCAGGATTCCAGTGTCTTTTTGGGTTTTGGTTACTGTCTGTGTTTAATTTCCATGCTCTTCGACTAAATATAGGGTTATCCAGAATTGACTGTGTTTATTATTTGTCTTAACGAAGAGACTCAGGTTTTAAATGTTATTCTTTTTTTCTCTGGAGCTCCATTGTTCTGTGAACACCAGCAGTTTCTCTGTTTGTATTTGAATGGCTCAGTAACAGCACTTAACAGCCCCATGTCCTTTTAGACCCATAAATTTAACTTGTCTGCCCGGACCCATTTAAAAAAAAAAAAAACTCTTGTTTTGTCACTTATTTTCCTGTGATTTTGCCCTTCCTTATGCAAATGAAATATAAGAAATCTTCACAGAAATATCTCCAGAAAATAAATAACTTGTACATAATGACTTGTCTTGGATTTTTGCCACACTACTGTAAGTACATTGGTAATTCAAGTAGAATATGGTACTATTATGGTTCATTACAGTTGTTGGTTTCAGCCAAATTCCACTGTGACCACTGAGGCATGTTTCCACTAACAGTGACAGACTCCTGTTATGGAGCTGTGGAAGTAAAATATGTCCTCTACCCATTCCTGCATTATATTGTAGAGCCTTTGGAGTAGTTTTATTTGTTTGAGCTTGATTTTATGTGCGGGAAAAGCTGAAGGATTTTTGAAAAAACACTCTGACTCATAGCCAGATCAGCCATTTAAGACCAGGGTTTAAAACCTGAACTTTTACTGGTATCAGAGGTGGGCAAAGTAGCCTACAACAATGGACATATTTGGGACTCCTATATGTAATGCTTTAAGCAGAAGTGAAAGTCGTATAGAATGAGTGAAATGTTAAAAACATCACTTTACACATCGTTTTTTTTTTTTTTTTTTTGATAGACAAATTACTGGAGTAAGTAGGTTTAGGAACAACATATATACACTATATTGCCAAAAATTCTTCCAGGTTCCAGTGAAAGGAGCTTATAATTCTGCAGCATACCAAGAGATTTTGGACAATTTCATGCTGCCAACTTTGTGGGACCAATTTGGGGATGGCCCCTACCTGTTCCAACTTGACTGTGCACAAAGCAAGGTCCATAAAGACATGGATGAGTGAGTCTGGTGTGAGAGAACTTGACTGGCCTGTACAGTCCTGACCTCAGCCCGATATAACATCTTTGTGATGAAATAGAGCAGACTGTGAGCCAGGCCTTCTCTAACATCAGTGTCTGACCCAATCAAAGGTGTTTCTGGAAGAATGGTCAAAGTTCCCATAAACACAAAATGTATTTAAAAGACCGTTGGAAGAACCTGTAGACTGTATACAAACATCCTTCCCTCAGTACCAAAGTAATATGTATGAACTCGACATGACGCCCAGCTCCACCAATCAGAGGCGTTGTAAGGAGTGCTAGACCACCTCATTGGTTTCGTGTGTTTGTGTGTGAGCGTGAGCGAGCGAGCGAACGAGAGCGAGAGAGAGAGAGAGAGAGACGCTCTCATTCTGAAACTCAGAAGTGAGGTTTGCGTTATCTGAAGCGATACATAGTTACTGTTACAAGAGCCGTGTCCGCCCTGGTCCCCCATGTCCAGTCTGACTCTCCGCTGGACTCTGTAGTGCGGTTAGTGTAGTTTTCTCTCATTTCCCTTCTCTCGCTGTTGGACGCTGAGGCTCTGCTCCACAGGTGAAGATGGCGAGAGCGGCGAGCGAAGGAAGAAGCTCTGTGCGCTTCAGGGATAAACTCTGTCGGACTCTGCTGTTGGTTGTGCTCCATGTTTGCGGTTTAACGGGGCAGGAGCTGCCCGCCAACGGCGTGAACGGCTTCAGCCTCCACCCGCCCTACTTCAACCTAGCCGAGGGCACGAAAATCACCGCCACCGCCACCTGCGGAGAGGACGAGAGCGAGCGGCCGGTGCAGGAGCTGTACTGCAAACTGGTCGGGGGTCCAGTGTCCGGAGACCCCAGCCAGACCATCCAGGTGAGACACTGAGGAGAAACTAAAGCGCTGACGTATAATTCACTACCAGAGTGTGTTGTAAAGTCCATCTAAATGTTCACAGAGGGTGTAAACCATTTCTAAAATGAGGTAACTTTGCTGCTTTTTGAGAACGAAGTAAACTTTAGTCGCTGTCTCCAAAATGGCAGCTTCACAGTTGAAAAGAAAACATTTTTTTTTTTAAATAAGGCAACTGGATTTTATTCCATTTTAGTTGGACCGGTTCTGTCGGTCAGTTCAGCATGAAATTATCACTAAATATGAAAGTCACGTTGTAATTCACAGAATTGTGAGAAGAGTGGAAATACTGAAAAACCACTTTTCACAAACTTTGAAAAATTAATAATTGGCGTTTTTAAAGTCCACTTACCCACATATCTATCCTGTAGGACATTAACAGACACGTTCACCTTAAAATTATGAGTGAACACATTTAAGAACATAGGTCAGTTACATACACCAATCTTAAAGACACAGTCTGTTATTCTAAAGCTTTTAAAAGGACTAATGTAAAAATGAAACTATGCTGGTTGTTGGTTCATAAACATACAACAATGTCATAAGCTGATTTAAGGGGTGCACAATTTAAATGAAAAAAAAAATGGTGGATGTGTCCTTTAAATATAAGCTCCATTTCATTCCATGATGAACACTGCTGAATTAATACCCGCAGTGTTGAATTTACAATGTTCTGTGTCCAGTTTTGTCATTTGTATTTTAAAAGATTTCGTTTGGGTGCTGTGCACAGTAAACGTTGCAGAGCCTGCATGAAACGCCTAGCTTTGTAGGAAACACCTGTTTAATGTGAGCAGCTTAAAGCAGGACCAGGCTGCTGTATTTGATTGGGTTGGTAGGATTAGACTCACTGGAGTGGACTAGGACCACCATTGAGGTGGGGATACTCAGCATGCAGGACTCAGCTTGTTGGCGAGTGAGTGAGATGTGTAAACTTTGTGAACTGTAAATTGCATGCCTAGTGTAGCATTACTTCTGATACACCCCACTCCCTCAGGCCAAGGAATTTCTGGCATCTGTGTAGGGTGGCCACTCAGCTCCTGGTGGCCTCCAGCACAGTTTGGTGATTTGCCTCTTTATACTCACTTTCTGATTCGCTTCATCAAAGTGTGTCAGACTTAACCCCCACCCACTGCTGCACCTCCACCTCTAATATTAAGCATTGTGAAGCTAATTGGTCCCTAATTCCTGAAAGACCAAATACATCTCCTTACCAAGTATCTCATATTGTTCAATTAGAGATTGTAGTTCATCCGTTTCTCTGCATAAATGAGACCTCATTTTACTTTTTCAATGGTCAGGACCCCAGCAGGACAATCACTGGGCAAGTATTGCAGTAACACTGACTTGATAGTGCGTCTTGTTCTGCATCACTTCTGTGTTAACATTTGCTTTTCAACAGCATAGTATCAGCTCGGTGCACTTTTCCCTGGTCGTTTTTCCACTAGCACAGCCCCTTCATGAAATGTAGCCAGTGATTTCACAAAACCCCGTCTCTAACAGGAATTGTAGGCTTTGAAAACCACAACAGCTGCAGCTCTAATGTTAGGTGCTGTTTACTCATTGTGTATTTGCGTGTTGTTGTTATTTTTTTGGGACTCAGCACGGCCAAATCCCAGTTAAATACAAATGTAATTGCTGCTGTAACTAGGAGATTTTACAAGTGGATAGTTTGTGCTGGATGTCTGCAAGTCTCTCTGACCAATCAACATTCTGGAAAGTTTGCAAATCATGTTTAGTACCTACTCAGCTCGCTTTGTACCATCGAGAGCAGGGACTAAAAAGGTGCCTGGTTCTAGGTACTAGATTTCCTAATGGAAAAGCAAAAGTGCAGAGCTGAGTAGGGAAAAGCCCCAATTTGTGGAAAAGTGCCAAATGATTAATCCAAATAAAGACATTGATGAATATAGTAAAGCAATGCAAAAATGCAGAGGGAATAAAACAGATGTAGTACATCTATGTAATTGTAGAACTACAAATGAGAACCTATGTAGTAAGTGGAACTGGTAAATGGCTGACAATGCGTATAGGTTATAAGGTAAGTTACCTCATAATATAGTGGCCAATGAATGTATGTATATATGTTATAACACATTCTGGGTGTTATTAATCATTTTATCCAGCCTAATACCTCTATCCTGTTCAGGAACTGCTATGAAGCATGACCAGTCATGTGTAGTTGTACTTAGCTAGCAGTTAATTAAACATTTATATGGTCAGAGTGAAAAGAAGTAGAAGAAAATATGGAGAGTCAGAAGTCACCCTTGAGCCCTGAACCTAGAGGACCTAGACAGGCCAGAGATATTTGACTTTATCTTTTTCAGCCTTGTCAGTATGCTCAAGTTCAAGCTAAATCTGATTTTTAGATTTTATCTGCATTGCAAGTGACTAGATCCAGTTTGCAGTCATGCAGGTGTGAGTACTCTGAGGGAGGGAAGGCAAGAAACTTTGCAGCACAAATGACTTAAAAAAAAAAACTAAGTAAATAAAATCTGATTTGGGTGTTCAAGCTGAGTGTGAAGATATGTGATCGTTCATTTGATCAGCTCCACTTAGAAGCACTTTGTAGTTCTACAATTACAGCCTGTAGTCCATCTTCATTCCTTAGGACCTCCACATGACCTCACAAAGCAGTTATTGTTTGTAAATTGTGGATAAATCTCAGTGCTGCAGTGACACTGATGTTGTGGTGGGGTACTAGTGTGTGTCGCACTGGTACGAGTGGATCAGACACAGCAGTGCTGTTGGAGTTTTTCAAAAAACCCGGACTGAGAATAGTCCACCAGCCAACAGTGTCCTGTGGGCTCCTCCTGTGTCCAACGATGAAGGACTAGAGGTTGACCAACACAAACTGTGCAGTATTAGATGAGCTACTGTCTCTGACATTACATCTACACGGTGGAGCAATGAGGTAGGTGCGTCTAACAGAGTTGACAGTGATTGGAGAAAGTGTTTAAAACTCCAGCAACACTGCTGTGTCTGATCCACTCGTACCAGCACAACACACACTGACACACACAACCACAATGTCAGTGTCACTGCATCACTGAGAATGCGGTGGTCTTGTGTGGGTCCTGACCATTGAAGAACAATGTGAAATATGGCTAATAAAACATGCAGAGACACAGATGTATTTGCTGTCTGTATTTGTAGAAAGGTAGAAACACTGAACTGATTGTGCAACTGTATTGTGTTTTCAGGGTCAGTACTGTGACACATGTAACTCAGCGGACATTAACAGAGCTCACCCCATCACTAACGCCATTGATGGCACTGAGCGCTGGTGGCAGAGTCCTCCTCTCTCACGCAGTGCGGAATACAACCAGGTTAACGTCACCCTGGACCTGGGACAGGTACAACTTCCTCACTACACTTCACTCCCTCACCCATGTCTGCCTCTCTCTCTCTCTCTCTCTCTCTCTCTCTCCCTCCCATTCACAAACACGTTCTCTGTGTGTCCCTGTTTCTTTCTCTTTGTGTTGCAATCATAATGAGACAGATGCTACCTGATACTGGAGACAAATCCAGGCACTTGTTTGCATTGCACTGAAGTCTAGAATTTCAAGGGTGGACCTCATATTGAATCTGATCCAGTGTTTATTTCATAACCTTACCACTGTATCTACAGTAAGGGTTCACAAGGTTCCCGTTTGAGGAAATGTTCATTAGAAAAAAGCTGCAGACTAATGGGAATGTAAAGATCTTCTCCCACACTCTGTTCATGTCCAACATTCCTGCATCACTCCCTATGGCCTTTACCAAAACACTCCACAACCTATAGGACTGCAGAGAGCTAGCAATCAACAGGGAGTGAGAGACGAGGTGGGAAAGTAGAGAGATGGATGTTATTTATGTGTATTGTGTGACATTGTGCAGCTGACCTTCAACAAAAGATGAGTTTCCTTTTGACTTCAAAGGGACTGCGGATTTCATGGGATCAGAGGGAGCTAGCTTTGTGATGGCAGGTGACTTAGGGAAGCTTTTAAATGCTGAAGTTCTGTATTAGACTTACTTTCAAGGAATTGAAGTGTTAGTCTGAATGCAGCATGTATGTTCCAGTGTTAATGTTTTGGTTATTTAAAGGTGCAGTTATACATTTTCTGTAATTGTTCTTCATCCTTTTGTAAACAGCCATTACTTTGACCCGTAATTCTGGCACAAAGTTGTCAGTGCTCTTTTAACAGCCTCATAAATCGGAGATCTTGAACTGATGTGTGGAAATGTAAACAAGACAAAACATACCAGCTTTTGGGACATTTTGACTTTGGAAAACTATTGTCTACAATAAAAACCAGTGTCTACAGAATTATGCCAGATTCAGAGGTTTGATATACACACTACAAATATGAAATCATTCATACTACATTTCCAATAATAATGGTGATAATAAATAGGGGCATTTGGATGATCTAACATACTCGGTACAGTTGTGGAAGATGATGCCTTTTGTCAGATGTAAAATGATCTCATCTGCAGCACAGGATGAAAGAAGAGTAATTGTTCTTGGCTGCAGCGTGAGTATTGTCACTGGGTAGTTGTAATTTAGTAATAACTCATAATGTAATAATAATGAACACCCATTCTGGAGTCGTATTGTGTTTGTCAGCTTTGTCCACTTTAAATGGCCTGCCAGGGCCTTGCTTTTATAAATAAAAGAGATTAAGAGATTGATGTGTAGATTTACATTGTTTTGAGTTTTAAAGCCTGTTGTTTGTGAATGAAGCGGCTAAGACGTCCCATTGGGGTTTTTTTGGTCATGTCACAGTAACTAATAATGACATCTATCCCTGAGCTCAGAAAGATTAAAGAAAGATAAAGAAAGATTCAGTCTGGACTGCTTTTTAATGAAGAAATATTTAGGTTGGCTGTTCAGAAAGGGTAGGTAAATGTCAGGGAATGATAAAACGTAGGATTTGGGCACTTTAACATTTCCACTCTCTCTCTCTGTCTCTCTCTCTCTCTCTCTATATCACTCTCTCATCCTTGCTCACTGTCTCTCTCCCACTCATTCACTCACTCGCTGAATGGAGGCAGGGGGCTGTGACCGCCTTTGTGCAGAGCTCTTTCATGTGGGAGGTGTTTTTTCAGTGTCAGTTAAACCAGCTTGTTAAAAAGCAATACAAGGGCCATCATTTGTGGCTGATTGAGCAAATCAGAGAGAGATGGAGAGAGAGAGAGAGAGAGTGTTCCCTTTATAATTCAGTAGTGTCTCTCATCTAGAAAGTTTGTCAATCTGTTAGGCTGCAGTTTGCATGGAGGGGGGATGGGGCCTGGAGTTTGTGCTTATACATTTTCTCTGTGTGTGTGTGTGTGTGTGTGGCAGAGACAATGGGGTCCTCTTGACCCTCAAAGCAGGAGAAGGGGATTGGAATGTTTCAAAGCTTGTTAATCTGATCTCTGCCTCAACCTGCTCTGGGACGCAGCCCAAATTACCCCCTTGCCTTCACACTACCTGCATCTCTCTCTCTCTCTCTCTCTCTATTTGAACTCTCTGTTTCTTTTGCCCTCCGCCCTTTCTTCTGTGTAAATGACGCCAAATGTCCATCCACTTAAGATGCCCTTGTCCCAAAGATTTGTGCCAAATGCTCACCTGCTGTTTAAACCACACACGCACAATCTCTGCCAATGACTCTAACTAGTAAAGGAATGGTACAGTAGAAAAACAAAATGTTCACTCACCCCCTCTGCATCTGTCTCACTGAGAAGTTTGTTGTGTATATATTTTACTTCTCGAATCCAGCAGGATCTGAGCTATGTGTCTAAGGTCTAATGAGGGTAACACACATTAGAAGTCCATTGTGTCTTAAAGATTACATCCAAAAACTGTTAGTTTCTCCTGATTTGCAGTTTGTGCTCTTATTTCCTGTTCGCCAAATTGTTATGTTTATATGAGAGGGCTGGACAACAGTTCAATAGCAATATATATATAAACTGTTTCAATAACAATGATATCATTTTATTGTTCTGGGCAGTTTTTCCTGTGGCTTTTAAGTTGTTTATAATGAAATCGGAATAATATCGTATCAACTGAAATTTAGAAAATATCGTGATATAATTTTGGGCATTTGATCCGGCACTATATGAGAAGGGCCGATGGATAGATGTACAACTTCTATCACTGGTTTTAATACCAGATGCATGAATGAATTCTTTCAGTGTACTGAAATGTAATAATAATAATAATGTGTATATTCATAAAACTCAGAAACCAAGGCAAAAATACATTTCAGTGAAAATTTACGAGTAAAGATTTTAAGGCTGTGCCATATTGTGTTGTTTGCGATTTATATAAAATGATATTAAATGATAAAAAAATGATAAATGATAAAAATATGCACACACTACATTTACTGCACTGTGGTTGTGTGGTAGATTGTTTATACAAAATCAGAACCTTGGTAAATTACTGTTGTTAACAAAATAAGCAAATGTTTACTGATTTCTTTTGTCACTTTTTTATATTTGAATATTTGAAATGGTTACATTTGTAGTAAAATAAAACTTTTTAATAAATAAAACCATTTAGTGCTATTAATATATATTAACTATAGTTTATTTAATATTAATATAACATTCATTTTGTTGCATTAGTGTGTTCTTGAAATTAATAAAATTATTTTTCAGTGTTTTGTTGATATCACCAAGAATATCGTTATCGCCAAAACACACTGAAATATCGTGATATTATTTCAGGGCCATATCACCCACCCCTAACTGATTTATATCTTTTAGATTGTATATGGCAATTAATTGTGCTTAATATGAGCACGACTATGCCCTTAGAAGTACAAAATGGACATTTAATGTGTTGGAAGGATTTCCCTGCTCTCTCCCCCACATGGACCCATTTTAAACACCAAAGCAAATTTACTTTCAAACTATCCATCCTAAAATGATATGTTTTCGTTCTTTATTCCAAAGGGAATGTTATGACTTTTCCTTGTGCCCTTTAACTGAGCATGATGCAGGTGGATAATGCTGGAATTGAGAGTGCACTTATGTGCATGCATGCATCTGCTTAGTTTCTGACTCTGCTCTTAACTAAAGTGCCCCATTGTATACCATGTGCAGAGCCAGGCATGGTGCCAGCCCAGCCATGGAACCTGGTTTCCTGCCATTGAGAGAGAGACTTCGTTCTCTCTGGCTGTTGGGAAAGCAGTAGGCTTTGTAAATGCTTCTGCTTCCTCTCATTTTCTCTCAGTGTTATTCAGTAGCACTAACACAGTCCTGATTTTCATCTGGTCTTTTTCCAGATTCCCCTGTGGGATGCTAAGCTAGATTTGTACCATTATATTGATAAAAATATTACAAAATGGCATTGATTGATAACCAACTGTAATGGGTAGCCGTTTTCTCCCTTTAAGATGGGTGTTGCACTTTTGACATTTTCCATTTTTTTAACATAACAAACACACACACACACACAAAAGCATGGCAACAATGGAAAAGACGTTTGTTTTTTGCTGAACATGAGTGTCAACTTCTGTTGGTATTGGTAGAAAAAAATGTATATACTTTTTAATAAAAAATCTCCACACAATGTGATATCAGTTATAAATAATTAATGTTATCTGCTCCTATAACTTACTACTAATACATAAATACTACGCATGTCACTTTTTACTAGTGGATACTGTCTAAAATAAAAGCTTCAGTTATTTCTCTCGCTCTCTCTCTCTTCTATGAGTCAGTTCTTCCGCTCCCCCTTTTCTGTTTAAACTGAAACTGTATTCTTTGTGTGACACAGCGCAAGCTTTTCTTTCCCAACTGTGTACTGCTTTCTGCTTTTAATGGTGTTTACTGAGCAGGAAAATATGCCCTGTTTGTAGAATACAGTGACTATGAGAGCGAGAGAGAGAGGGGGGGGGGAGGTTTCTCATATAGTTTCCTGTCAGTACAGTGTCACCCATCTAGCTCATCAGACTGGAATTTTTGTTTCTTGAGATGATACAATTTTAAAACAGAACAGGGATACAAACCTTCTGTCTGACTGAGTGAGTGTGACTGACAGAGTGTGTTTCAGGGAACCTCAGGCAGTGTGCATGGCTGATCTCCATCCCTCACTGTAGTGATAGACCATGACAAACTATGCTTCTTAGCTTTCTATATGCTGTCAACTCCAGTTTAAACGGCTGCTACGTATCTCTTTTCTGACACGTTCTACACTGTAACCCCTGACCCCAAGAGCACTCACATCATCTCATTCGTTTTCATTCACTCATCTTATTAATCTCGTTAGTGCTCCTGGACTTCTGGGATGTCAGTGCCTTAAATAGAAGAGTTCAGATAGAAAAATGTACTTGACATATTTAAAGAAATACATCAGTCAAAAAAATAAAATAAAAAGGTATGTAGTAATATAGTAATGGTATAATGAATATATACAGTACATAACAGGCTCTCCTGTAAAATGCAATGTGCCTCCTGTGCATTGTCACTGCTATTCAAGAAATCATATCGATTTACTTTTCTGTATTTTTTCTGCTTTGGACCTGATGTGTAGTCTCCTCTGCATCAAAAACCACATTTTTATATTTTATTTATAACCATTAAATTTCCTGAGAATATATGGTCAGGCTGTGTAAATTAATAACTACACCAATAAAGCTGGTCCTATACCTCCCTGGTCAGTCTGACTTTGTGAAAAATGTGCTGTTTACAGTTCCAGTGATGTGTAGCTAGTGGCTTCATTCCGCACCATCTGGCTGCAGGCCAAAAAGTCACATGTTAAAATGGTGTATTTCCAGCTTCAGCCTCACACTGCAGAAGGGAAACTCCCTGATAGTGTGAACCTGTTACTGGTCTTAGAATTGCAGCCATTAATACCTTTATCCAGCATCAGTTTGCCTACTTCTCCTTTGTGTTTGGCTGAAGTTAAGCTAAGCTAAGTCAAATCATTACTCTTGAAAAGCTCCACTCAGGTTAAATAAACCAGATTTGCAGATTAGATTAGAACACTTCCAGCCTATTTATTTACCAGGACTAATTTGAGAATCAGGAGTTATTATTATTATTATTATATTTTTTTAAAATAAATGTTTAAAAAATAACCAGGCAAAACCTAGACGTATTTCTCCATCTGTATCAGTTTTTAAGGTATTTGCATTAAAAACAATGTGACACTAGAGCCCCTTTCACACAGACATTTTTCTGACTTTACCCTGAAGATCTGTATGTGTGAAAGCAAATGTCTGTACCATTTGTCCTGAACATTACCCAGACTTCATCTTGCTAGCCCAGTGCTACATCCAGGTAATGTTTAACTAAGTGCATGTGTGAATAGAGCCGGTAATGTTCAGGCGAACCATGACGTTCGGCACAGGGGCAGCTACAAAGGTGTCAGTCCGTGTCTAAAGCATGCGGAAACTTTCCATGTATAAGAACATAAATTTCTGGACTTTTTTCAGTATTTATTTGTGAAAATGGCTTAAGTGGTATCTATTTTAAACATTCGTCTCCAAGAGGAATATAATTTGAAATAGCTTATGTTTAAACAGTCTCTTTGCAGGTTTACATCCAGAATGCTTTTGTACACTTTTGAGACTTCTCTGTGAATATGCAGCACACTAAATGTTACTACTGTTAAACAAAAAAGAAAACATAATCTCAAACTAACTTTGTGGCCTTGTTTTACCGTTGCTTTAGTGCAGCCTGGATCCAGGATTTGTGATCAAAAAGATGAGGTTTTGTGACATATTTTATGAACTATTATAAACATAAGTTAAATAATAAGTTTACCTGTGTTTTTAAATTGATAACATTTACAATTACTTATTGAAACTGTTGTTTATGGGGATAGCTTATATGAATTACAAAAGGACCTCAACTTGCTGTAACTGAGTGTGTGCTGCATGATTGTCTTGCTGTTCGCAGTGTTTGAAGAATGAACACTAGCTCACTGCATTCCTTCAGCCTACTTGTCTGAAAATAATTGACCAGAGTTTCTTGTTGACCTTTTCTCTTTATTTTTTCCTTATACACACATTCCTAGGCTCAAATTGTGCCTATAGATCGCTACATCCCCTGCAAATATCTAGTAATATATAAATGTACTAATTACAATCAGACAGTGGTTACCAGCAACGTTTATTCTTTGAATTATGCTCCTTTTCTATTGGTTGACTATTAATCTAGCTCTCCTTGCCAGTCTATTCTTATCTCTTTTATTGCCTGAGCTGCAGTCAAGAAGTTCAGAGTTTCCTCCACTCCCTCCATGTAGATCAGAGCCAGCAATCCATCGCCTACAGACGAGAAAGATTAAGAATGTCCCACTGTCCTCTGCTGAGAACCTGCTGAAGTAGTTGAAACTTTGGAAGTTCAAGGAGAGGGAGGGAGCAGTTGTGAAAGGAGATGAGAAGGGAGTTTGACAAGGGGCAGCTCAACAGCATTTAGGAAGAGCGAGAGTAACAGAACACATAATGATACATGAGCAACTGAAATAGATCCTTGAGATTGTGAGTAAGTTTGTAGTTAACAACCTGCCCAAATAAGGAACTCTAAGCCTAAACCATAAGGGACTAAAGAAATTAATGTTGTTTCATTAACTAACATTTGTAGTAAATAAAAATGTTGTTTGGCCTATGTACATTTACATTTACATTTATGCATTTGGCAGACGCTTTTATCCAAAAGAATGTACACTGAACACTGAACTGTACATATGTACACTGAACACTGTTATTATGATGACTTCCAGTCAGACTTCCGTCTACAACAGAGCACATTTTTTTAATATTCTGTTTTAATTCTCTTTTATACTTTCTAATTGTTTTTATTTTCTTTGACTTTTTAAAGTCTACTGTAATCTTTCTGTATTACGCTGTAAAGCACTTTGAATTGCCATTGTGTACGAAAGGTGCTCTATAAATAAGCGTGCCTTGCCTTACCTTGCCTATGTACAGTTCCCTAGCGTGTCACTGGGTCTGCTGAATTATGAAGCAGTTAAGTTGTCGAGATATTGTAACATACATCAAACAAGTTAAAGAGTGTTACTTCACATTTAAATGACAGAATTCCCTGGCAGGCCTTCCCACCTTCCACCCGTCAACAATTACGTTAAATATGAAATACAAGTCTCAAAAAAGTTTATTTTAATATTCAGGAATCATCCTGCTTCAGTACTTCTTAAAGTACTTCTCTCACTTTACTGAACACACCTATGAGAAAACCTGAAAGGAAACAGATTTAGTGAGTTAGTTAGATGACGTCAGTTGTAATTAACTATGAAAAATGTATTAAAAGTTTTAGTCTTTAAAGTCTTAGTAAAGCTTAAGATGAATTCAAACTTGTTTTTTCAAATGTTTTTTTTTCAAACTTGTTTTTTCAAATGTTGTTTTTCAAATGTTGTTTTTTTTAACTGCTTTTAAAATAACACATTATGTGGTGTAACTGTTGCTGATCACTGTGATATTGTATGGCTTTGTTCATTCACTCATTCATTGTCTGTAACCGCTTATCCAATTCAGATCCAATACACACTCACATATTCATTCACACACTTGCGCCTATGTACATTGATAAGTAACCAATCCACCTACCAACGTGTGTTTTTGGACCGTGGGAGGAAACTGAAACATCCGGAGGAAACCCGCACAGGGAGAACACAGCATGGCTTTAGCTATTTTTAATTAAAAAGGTATCGCTGTTTTATCATTCAGCATTAGATCTCACATATTCCATCCGGATATCTAACACTCCTAAAATTACAAACAGTCACACCAACCTGGGAGGGTGGGGTCAGGCACATACTTCCTGAGAGATTGGCAAAGCCAGCCACCAAATCATTCAAACTGCCACTAACACGACGAAATCTACAGCTTCACATGCTGCAGGAGAACACCACCTGCCCAGATCTGCTACATCAGCCATGATCATTTACAGCTTGGCACTAACTAAATCTGTCTAATGTTTTCATTTATAGCTGATGTTTACTTTCAACTGTGACACTGCAAAAAATTTAATGCGAGATAGAAATGTGGATATTGTTTTAACCACATATTTATTACATTTGGTATTCAAAATGTCTCCAGTTTGTGATTGTTGTGTTGTGTAATATGGAAATTAGCTTCATTCAGGGACCAACCATGTGCATCTCCAGTAATTGTCCAGTGTGTCTTAGAGAGACAGATACAGTTGTACTTCCATAACATCTGGCTAAAACACGTCTCAGGCCACCTCCTCATGTGGTTTGAGAGAATCTGTTTTAAATGTGTTTTAGGTTTTAGGTGTTTTTACTCCTATATTTTTAAGTGGATAATCTGTATCTGCTCAGGATGCAAGGATAAACAGAATTTATAACAATATTTTAAACAATTTATCTTTGTTAATACTTTATCAATATGTGTTGGCTGAATACTGAAACAAAAATAGCATTGTATCATATACATGTTGTGATGTTTCATGAAGTATGATTGGTTTGTTAGAATGGTACTATTAGGGAAATACCTGTGTGTGTTGAGTAGGGGGTTCTTGGAGAGAAAAAAAAACCCCTGCAAAATGCTGATGCCTGTTGAGACTTGTTTCTTGTAATACTAAAATACCTCAACCCAAACCCATTCACCTACACCCGCCATGGCCTCTCACCGTCTCTCATCGTCTTGTGTGTGCCGGCGCTAGTACAAAGAGCAGCCCTGTGGCTTTTCAATGACTGTGTACACAGCCCCTGCAGTGTGACCTACCTTATCTGTGTTCCCTTGGCGTGATAGGATTCTCTCCAAGGTGACGGGCTCACACATTACACTTAGGAAGCTATCACATCTCGGTGCCTGTAGATTACCTATCAAACACTAATTAGTGGGGAAGGGTAGAAGACAGTTAGTGTAAGGTGGGAGAATGCACTAAAAGTGCTGCTCTAAATCACCAAAGACCCCAACAGTAGATAAAGTGTGCCCTCAGAATTTATGATGGTTTTGCAGGCTGTCCGTTAAATAGCATTTTTTTGTAATTTGAATTAATTTTTCAGTTTTACTGACACCTGTAAAAAAATTACAAATGGACACAGTTAACAAAGGAAGGTATTAAAACATTTATTCTTTAGAGTTTCAGGTTAATTTTTAATGACACACCAGATTAGGCTAGTGTTTGCCAAACCGGTCTTTACGTGATCACAACACCCAACATTTCATGTTTAAAAAATATGAACCATTCAGAGTCCCAGTGGCTTTCCACTAAACCCTTTTAGACACCATTAGTTTTAAGTGTATGGATTAAATGCATTCATTCAAAACATGCTACTTTTATTTTCAACTATGCCACACATTTTGCACTGCGTTTATTCAACCCCATATATTTTTAGATAAAGGAAAACACAGAGACAAAGGCTTTTGAAAGAGATTGTTTCTGAGTAGAACATGAGCTTCTATTAGGCAAAGGCTAGATTTATCGCATATCCCGTATGCTGAGGGAGAAATGGGGGTATTTTGACTAACAAGAACATTGTTGATTGCCATCAGTAACCAACAGTGATGGTCGTGGTTTGACTCCAACACAAGCACATTTCTGTTAAGTCTATCTCGACGTGTCTGGTAAAGCTTTATCAGAATGAATCCTCCTGTAGACACTGTTCACTGGTTTGTCACCCTCTGTGACTAAAAGCAGTAAGCCTTCTCTATAATCCTGTCCTTTGAATGGAAAGGCATTATAAAGTCAGGTTAAAAATAGAAATGGTAATGTGCTCGGGGGGGACAACAGCTTCATTTTAAACTGTGGGCAAACTGGCAAGGAATATGGTCTGAGGTTTGGGGAATCAGTGTCGTCCTCTTTTTCCCCATACATGACAGTATGAATAGGCCTTCTGAGAGTTTTTATCAGAGAAGATGGGTACTTTCAGGACAGCTGAGGTTACCGGCTGAGGGGTAAATAAAAATGAAGCAGCACAGGGTGTTTATTAAAGTAAATAATATTATAGTGGTGTGGATGTAGCTGTTTGGTCACAGGCACAAGCTGAAGGAAATAAACCTTTAGCATAAGAATGAAAATATTGGTGCCCAAAGAATTTTGTTCAGATATTAATTTATAATATGGACAGTTTCTTCTGCTAAAGTAAAGTAATTTCACTAGATTTATATACACATTCATAAAGTGTGTTGTCCATACTCAGAAGAATGATACAGATATTATCTATAACTGCTGCTTTGGTGCTTTATCAGGTGAAAACCTTTTGTTGGGTAATAGTCAGTGGTGGGTAAGTTAAATACTTGAAGGAATAAAGTGAATAAAGGCATCCACTGTGGCATTATCATTTTATTTCAGAGCAAAAGGACCCAAAACTAGAATGGATGGTACATCTACCTGACCAATATTTGCCATGGTACTTCAGTCACTTACAAATACAGTAACTGGAATGTGGATTTAGGCTGCTCTGCCCAGCTAATATATATAATAACATATACTTCACAAAATAATGTAGCAGATATATTTAAAATAGCCGTGACAGCCTGTGAATATCTTTCTTGTCTCTTTCTCCTTCTAACTTCCTATCTGTCCCTGTGTCTCTGCTTCCTGTCCTCTCACTGTTCTACCACGTTGATGTGAGATTACTGTGTCCTTGTTGTTTTAAAAGTAGGGGGGAGAGGCTCGTGAAAGAGGCAAAAAGCCCTGAAGAGAATGCCAACAAAGAGCCCATCGGGTTAATGAGAGTGTAAATGTTTGTTTTCGCCTGGTCAACACTAACTGTTGGGCAAGTCTTTCTTCTGGCCCTTCATTCTCTCAATAGCCCATTGGGAAGGGCGTGAGAGGAGAGGAGAGAGGCGGGGAGCGGGAACAAGGTACTAAGAAGGGGTCGTCTTTGCTTTGGGTGGCCATGTGAGGGGCGTAAATACCACTGCCTACTCCCTTCACCTTCAAGCTGTTCAGTGGCATACCACCCACCCAAGGACCCTCATTTTCTAATCTCTCTTTGATCAAAGGAATCAGGGAGGAAAGCATTGTGAGATTCTTAAAGAAGCTAGAGGCTTGTCTTTTAAGTTTTTTTAGACAGAGAAACTCCTTTGACCTTCATGTTACATGCAGCACACTTCATATCTTGCCTGTTTCATCCTTGGCATTCTTCTATTATAAAACATTGCAGTCAGAGGCTGACTCAGCCACTATTCAGCACGTTGTTAAACACTAGTTCTTTGTTTTGTTTTAACACTAAACTTTTATTCTGGACTTTGGGCCATTTCCCTGAAGAGTGTGGTACTTTTGAGATTGTGGGGAGAATAGCTTGTTCAGTCCAAATGTGGCTGAAATGTGGAATAGATATCTGGTTCTTAGGGCTGAGCAATTAATCGAAAATTAATTGAAACTGACATTCAAAACTTCTAATCAACATAATTTTGTTTATATTGATTATATCAATTATTTATATTCTGTTATGTCCCCACTGTGTGCTCATGTACTGTCCCTTTAAAACCATGTTACCAAGCTGTACGTGATTCTGCCACATGGAAGCAACCTAAACGCAGAGGCCAACAGAGCAACACAAGCAGCTCGTACCAAAGAAAAACACAGAGTCTGTGGTTTGGACGTGCTGTGTTTTGACTATAATTAAGGCGACACTTAACAAAAAGTCAAATGTAAACGCTGAAAATAACAGTTTCAGTGACCAAATCACCACCAAATATAAACAGTACTCAAAAAAACAAGAGAGGAACAAGCTCCCAACAACATTAGAAAAAATCTCCCATATTTAATACTGGAGCATATTTACAGTACAAGCCTCGTCACTGAACTATGAGAGTCAAAAATACAAAAATATTGTTAATTAGTCGCAATCGTGGTAAAATGTACAATTAATCATGATATATATTTGCGCTCATATCGCCCAGCACTACTGGTTCTCATGAAGAAGTTGGTCAGGAGTGTTCACATTCACAACCAAATCATGCTTCCAGCTGTCACAAGTAGTAGCACTTTTCATAAATGTTGATGCATGTTTGCATTAAGCCTCCTCTATCAGCTCTTAATCAATAAGCAGTTTCTGAGTATTTAAATGCTCTTGGTTGGATATTTTTGGTGTTTTTTTGACCCTGGCATGTCAAAATCATTACTATGTTGATAATGGCCCATCACCCAAATAATATCTGGTCAACAGTTATCCTATAGTTGTTTGACCAGTGATGGATATAGAACATAGCTAATGAATTATACATGAGAACTACAGTTTGTAATAGTTTTATAGTTTGCACTTTTATAGTGGGCAGTGAATATTTTGTGTTTACAGTCCTGTGCTGGGTTACCTAAGCGGTAAGGTGACCATTATACTGAACACTCTCTATTCCTGTTCAGATGATCTCAACACTAAGAGGTTTTTGCGAATCTGGTGCCTGTTTGTTAAATGTACAGGTCAGGATGTTTGAGTAGAAAACACAGAAATATGAAACATTTCTGGATTGAATAGCATCTGTTTATTTGCCAACTTCGAATTCAGTTTCAATTTAGGATCTAAGTCATGCAAACATACTCTCTATACTGCACTACAGTTCTCTTGCTGCAAAATTGTAAAAGGTTTCACAGGTTTTGGCATGCTTAGAAGAAAGATCTAACATGCCAGGAGGGAGATATTATAGAATGTTTTGGATACGCTGTGTCAAGAACCTTTCTTCATAGATAGTATAGTGTGTAAATATTTTTTAGTGGTAGATACAGTTGAACTTTGTTTTTCTCTTTTTAGAACAGTATTAGTATTACAAAAATGTAACTTTATAAAAATATATACAAAATATATTACAAAATATAAGTCAATTTATATGTTTATTTTCTTCATTTGTATAAACATACAGCAGCTTAAACTAAACTGTACAAATAACCAGGTAAAATCTATCATGAGCTAACTGACATGTTCAAAAATATTCCTTCTCTTTTGATGATCTGTTTTGAAGACTAAAGACAAGCTGTACGGTTGAATTGTTAGAAAATATGATAAATGTGGTATATTTCTTTTTGCACTGGAAGCTACACATTCTGCATAGGACTTCCTTTTTTATGGTGATCATGATGCATTCAGTGGTCTGGGTTGGTTTAAATTTGAGCAAAAACATGGATTAGTTGAGACATCCTGAGCACTAAAACACAGGTCCACATTAGGGTGGGCGATATGGCCCTAAAATAATATCATGATATTTTAGGGTATTTTTGGCAATAACGATATTCTTGGCGATATGAAAAAACACTGAAAAATACTTTTATTAATTTTCAGAATATATTACAACAAAATAAATGTAATAAATATAATATGATAATATGAATTAACAATTTCAAACATTTAGAAGGAACAGCAAATAAATGTGTAAACATTTGCTTATTTTGTAAACAACTGTAACTTACCGAGATTCTGACATTGGCTGCGTTCGAAATCATGTACTCCCATACTGAACAGTATGTAAAATCATTACGTGAGAATGACTAGGTTGTCTGAATTTCTGAAAATATTCATTGAGCAGTACGCAAAAAGTCCCTGTGACGAAGTATGCAACCCCAGCACATTGTCCTATCCCATGATTCCACTGGAGCCGCGGAGCTGAGAAAAAACAATGGCGGAAAGTTGGGAGGCGGCTTTTTACGTGTAAGTATGATAGAACAATAAAAATAAAAAATATTACGATTAAGGACAATATTAATTAACGTTATGAGTAACTCTGTGGAAAACAACAAACCAATGTTGCTTGTTGTTTAAAGTGCTATTAATGTAACTTTTTGGAATTTTGAAAAGTGTTAAAAGTGAAGGCAAGCTAAGTTAATTTCTTCTGAGGTTAAGAATCAATAAATGCCCCATAGTGCGTCTTCTCCAAGCTACTGCACAATACAGTTTCAGTGTGGAGTTAGAATCTTTAGGGAAAGATTCGTTGTAAGTTTCGCAAAAAGATACAAAATGAAAACAACAGAGTTGGCGAACGGGGCTTTTAGCGACTAGTGGGACTTTTGTCGTTGGTGGTGTGACATCATACATCAAAGGACATTGGTAAGATGGTGGATGTAGTTGTCCGAGGTGACTTGGGTAGTGCACACTTGCGTACTGAAAGAGCGCACTGCTTTAATGTTCGGGCAGTGTGCACTGGATCCAATTCAGTACATCCTGATTAAGTACACAGTTTCTGACACAGCCATTGAATAAAATATATATATAGTATATTGATATTTTATATCCAATCAACTTCCACACGACTGAAGACACTCTTCTTTTGGAGCAAATTCTTTGAACGCAGAGCAAAATTCCACGTTACCTGTCGCTGTGAATAAATGACTCACATAATGAATGCCATATTACGAGTAAATGCATGACGAATATTACACAAACAAGTCAGAATATCACGATTATCACAACATTGATTTTTTTTATTGTTTGAAAACATTTTGTGATATTATTGCGCACTATATGATACGGCACAGCCCTAGTCCACATGCTTGTTACTGTGAGGTGTTTCAGGCGATTAATGGATGAAATGCACTTGTAAACGGATAGCTGACATTCTCTATCTGGTCTCGATCAGCCACCTGAAAATTACACAACTTTTGGACATCCTCTTTCTACATCAGTCACAAACATTGCTTGTAAAACTGTATGCATGCCTGTAATGTTAAATATTTGCTTGTAAACGAGTCATTTTGTGTCTTCTTAATTAAAGAGTGTGTTGAATGGAGCTCATCCAACTGTTGTCCAGAAGGTGTGCATTGCCCCCTGAGTGTCAGTAACAGTAAAGGTTATGTTACGGTGAAGTGGTGTTCATCTGAAGCCATTAGAGTGTAGGGTTGTGTGAGCGTGAGTCAATGCAGAAAGTGACAGCTGCTTGTGTCTCCTAGAAAGCTGTTTGGACACTCTTCCATTTCACTTCTTTTTCTTTTCTCTTTGTATATTTCTTTCTCTCTCTTCATTTTCTTTCTGCCTTTTTTTTTTACTCTTTCTGACTGTTTTCCTCTATTATTTCTTTCTCTGTCAATTTCACTTTCTCTCACTTTTAGTGGGAGTAATCTCTGTCCTGTCTGGTCTGTTTCCTCTCTGGGTCCTGACCCTTTATATCAGAGTGTCTCCCACTCTCTCTGTTTCTTCTCCTTGCTCTCGCCTTTTCTTTCATCATGTCTGCATCCTGTCCTCCTTTCCTTCTTTTCTTATTGCTCCTATCTCTTGTTGGTGATATGTATGTCGAATTACTCTTAAACTCATAATGCACTGCCTGATTCAGTAATGGCTGATGGTGGCTTGGTGCATTTAGGTTCTTTAGGATTCTCATTGTTTGTAGAGGCTCAAGGCCACAGGAGTGGCAGGAACCACCTACACACACTCACATTCACAGAGAAGTGTGTATTCGTGTTACTTAGAGAGCAGATGGAAGAGACATAGATAAGACAAGCAGGCAGGGGTATCTAATTAGCAGAGTCTGGACAGCATCTGGAATTTAGAAAACAACCAGAGAGACACAGCTGGCAGGAGTGGAAACAGAAGGGAGCGCTCACAGCTACTGGTCACATCAACTTAAGCCCTATATGGTGGGGATAAGTTTAACATGGGGAGCTGTGGTAATGTCATTTTACCTCAGACATCAGTAATGTTCAGTGGTAGATTAGCACTGGATAAGACATTTTTTGAGATGGGAGTGGATATTCAATTCACGCATCGCCATCACACAGTGTGGATCATACACAGCAGAGCTAATGAAGTATTTAGACTGTCACTACTGTGCTGAGACCAGCCCACACACCAGAAGTGTTCAGCCCTCAACAACCATACCTTCCAACCCTTCAAAATAGATAATGTGCAAGGAGATGGCAAAACTTTACTAATCCTTCACACAGTTGTTATAACTGATATTATAAATTATTTAACCATGATTTACTGAGTAGGACACACATCAATATCACGTTTATAGGCTGCTGTTGTGCCCAAAAAACATACTTACAGCTACCAGAAGTTTCTCCCCACTGAGGGATACTTTAGTTCGTGCTGCATCATTCAGCAGCTGAGCATAGCGTCGTACTTGAACCATTTTCATCACTAAGGGCCTCCGCCTGATCCTCCATTCTTGAGAAAACTTACATAATACTACTTTACACCGGGATCTGATGGATTACTCACCCACATGACAGTTCGGTCAGGATTAATATAACCTGGGGTTATATTTACTGCTCATTTTACAATAGGTAAATGTTTCAGGAAAAATGTCTGAGATTAAAACTACAGAGATACTTCGGTAGTAATTACTTCACGTCACGTCTGCAGGTAAAACTAATCCTGTCCGAATAGGGCTTTAGACTCATAGATAACTTCCAAACCTCACATTTTGCTGGTTAAATATTGATTATTCAAATATGACATTTGACAAAGTGACAGTGAGACGAGATAATCAGATTAATATATTGGCAACATTGGATATTAGATGTTTCCAATGTTTCAAGGTTTGAAGATATAAATCAGTCAGTATACACAGATTTACAGTGATAATAAACCATCTGCCAATTTTCAGAAATGACTGTCAAAGGCTTACCAAAGCAGAGCAAAATTATGGATTACATAGAATAAATAAACTACAAATGGTGCATTTCTTTGCAGCAAGTTCTACATACTTTGGTACAAGTTCTTCAACTACGGCATAAAAATTCACCCAAAATATATTAATGCAGCACATTGTATATATTTGTGCAGAGAGCTCACTTGGTGATTGGTAAATAGTCTATATTTAACTTTCTTTTTTTACCTCTGTCAGCCCCACTATTGGATGGCTGAAGAAGATCTTATTTGGTGTCAGTAATACAGGGCAGACATTGTCAGTAATGAGGAGATACAGAAAGTGGTGGATGAGAAGAAGGAAGAGGTCATGTTGAAAGCAGATTGGAGGTTAAGAGGGCTGCCAGTCCAGTTGATGAGGACTTTTAAAGACGTGGTGTTAATTCTGCGTGGAATTCACAAATCCCTGCACTTAAACCCCTACACAGTCACTCCCATGTACTTAATAAAATATAGACACTGACCACAGTAATGCAGGGTTACTCATGAACCTTTCTCATCCGTACATTAAATGTGCCAGCAAATTTTGGGTTGAAATATGAATCAGATGTTAACATTTGTATGATTCTGAAAGCAATCTTTCATTATAAACTTACAATGAAAAAATTGGTAAATAAAAACAGCCACAACTCTCAAACAAGAGTTTTACAGTTCATTTTCTGTTTAATGACGTAAATAAATAGTGGTAAAACAGTTTCTTGAATTGTATTTATGTTTTTTTTTTGATGGACATATTGTCAATATTTTTTTAATTACTGGAACATTAAAATCGCAGATTCTATCAGCCAAGAAATATATCGGTCATGCCATAGACAACATGGGTCAAGGTTTTTAGCCCTTTGATGCAGAAGGAGCTAATAAAGAAGGGGTGGAGTGGGGACAGACAGCCAGAGCAGGTGTGAACAGATGACCCACCCGCAACCCTCAGGCCTACACACACACACACACACACACACATACCTGAGCTGCCAGTTTGTCATAAGTGCATCTTACAGCTCTGTGAGGAAATGGAGCATGATCACACATGTCAGCAGTGACAGCCCCCTATACCTGAGGACTGATGTGCTATTTTTTTCCATGCACACAACTAAGGGCTGATCATGAAGTCACCGTTCAAACACACAAAGCTTTTGTTGTTTGCTTAGCTCAGTAAGACTGCATGCATGTCTGAAAATGTACTGTTGCTTTCCAAAAGTTCTTGAGTCTAAAGGAAGCGAGAAGGCAAGGAAGTAAGCCGCACCTGTTTGCAGGTGTTTGTGTTTACTGCTTACCTACTGTAGTTCTTTGCTTGCCTGCAGTCCCTGCTTTGTATTGTAGCTGTGCATTTAGGTCTTATGTTGTCACCTCTCAAAAGCTGATTACTAAATAAACCCGTTATAAAGGGTGAGGTGTCAGAGACAAATCCTTAGCCGTTCTCAGTATGAGCGCATTGGACTGCACACGTAAACTGCATTTAGAATTAATGAGTAATGTCAAAAAAACAACAAAAAACATACCCATTGTAAGGCTAATGGAATAATCTGGCAGAACAGGTAGTGTCACTGTCACACAGCTCTAGGGACCTAGAGGTTGTGGGTTCGAGTCCCGCTCCGGGTGACTGTCTCTGAGGAGTTTGGTGTGTTCTCCCTGTATCCACATGGGTTTCCTTCGGGTGCTCTGGTTTCTTCCCCGGTTCAAAAGCACACGTTGGTAGATGGATTGGCTACTCAAATGTGTCCATAGGGATGTGTGTTATCCTGCGAAGGACTGGTGCCCCCTACCAGGGTATGTTCCCACTTTGAGCCCAGTGATTGTGGACACATCGCAGCCCTGAACTGGATATGGTTACAGACAATGAAAGAATGAATGAAAAATATTATTTAATGTCATTTATTTTATTTTTTTAACCTTTGTCTATACTTTTATTCAGACACACTGATTCTCAGAAAAATTAAAATCAGTGCACAAAATTGGCAATTAAATTTCATGCTTTTTTCTACTATGAGTAGTTTTCTCTTGTGCTCAGACAGCAAAGTTGAACGAAGAGCTGTGTGATTCCATCTGAATGAGAAATCTTACCTTGGTTATATCTGATGCAAAGCACATACTGTCCTGCTCCATATCTGTAAAAGGAAAGCTCAGATATAAAACGGTGCTCTGTGTGTGGTAATCCTCTAGTCTTTCTCCGGTGATGCTTGTGTAATGTGAGGCCCCACTGTGTTGGGTTTAAAATCTCGGTGGAGTGTGTTAAGATAAGGCCTGTGTACATTATGCTGATCTTGAAATGGGTGTTCTCTCTCTCTCTCTCTCTCTCTCTCAAGACCCAACTTGTTTGGGGGTCTCCTACTATTGGCAATTGGGTAAGCTGTAATCACTCTGTAAGGAACACATGTTATTTTGCAGAGTATAATTAGACATTGTGGTGTAGATGGTGCATTGTAGGCCCATTGCAGGGAATAAGGGATTAGGTGTGAAATACCTAGAGCAAGCGTGGTTTCAGAACAACATCAATGAGAAGTAATTGTGGGGGCACATAGTAAGTCTGCTTCCCAACCGGTTGGGCATCTTACTCCCAAATAGGGTTGCAAAGGGATGGAAAATTTCCAATAAATTTCCAGTAAATTACAGGTAAGATTCCATGGGAAATGTAGCTTGGGAGCTTTGGTAATATTCCAAAATGTAAACTTTCCATGGAAATTTTGGGAACTTTGGAAATTTATGGAAATTTGTTGGAGTGAATAGGATAATTTAAAGGAACTATATCATACACTATCATCATGTACTGGGTTTTTTTTTTGTCAGCAGCAGACAGCAGCAGACGTGAAGGCATAACAATGCAAATAATAACTGACACACAGTTAGTTGCAAGCAGAACTTTTTAAATGCTTAATTCTTTCATTTCATTTCAATGAAAGAACAATCCTAAGTCCAATCAAAAAACAATTAAAAGAGCAACTCTCCTGGGCATATCATCTGGGCATATGCTGTACATGTGATTGGGGAATGAACAGTACATACAGGAGATGTGGTCTCAATAGCCTTTCAGTTTGTAAAATGCCTGAGATTGAGGAGCAGCTTTGCTATTCCACATTTTTTATTGTCATATCTAATTATTTTTAGCCAAGATTATGCTTTACCTGTTAATTCCCGTTAGTTCCCATGGCAAATTTCCCAAATTTGAAAATTCCCAGAATTTTGCAACTCTACTCGCAATTGAACTGCAAATTCAGCATGTTAACTATAGATGATACAGAATGTTATACATTTGAGGTATTATTATATGCACTCATTCTGTGTGGGTAATTGGCACATTTTACTTTGGAGAAACATATAAACTTACAATCAATTCTGCATAAATATTATTAAAATAAACTACACCTACTCTGAACCATTTTACACTGATGTTATGATGCTTCTTTAGTGCACTTAATGTAAGGTAATTTGTATAAATTGTGCTGTAGTTTGAATGTTAGATCCTCTTTTGTAAGTCATTTTGGATAAAAGCGTCTGCCGAATGCGTAAATGTAAATGTAGTTCCTTCATAGGACTTAGCCTAGAGATGCACTGGGCTGTGTTCATACCTGTATCTGTACTGGTCAGATCATCCAAAACATTTGTCAAATACAGGTGTGAACAGGGCCTTTTTGCTAAGCTTTATAGCGGCGAACAAGGAGTGTTTTTGAAGGAACACCTGTTCTTTCCCCACTGAGTATTTCACAGAATAACTCTGAAGAAGTTTCAACTCTTGTGAATGAGACCGAAAAAGAGTGAGGAAGGGACACCCAGAATGGAAGGAGTGAAGGTGGAGTTCTGGAACCTAGTTTAACCTGTTATGCAAACACATATACAGTCTAAGCATGGTAAATGAGATTTTTCTGAAAGTCCTGGACTGGATCCCTTGGCTTTAGAAAGGGTGAGATGGAGGTGTTACCCCAAATGAAGTTCTCTCTCAGGGGGGTAACAGCTGCCTTTAGCTATGATATGTCCTGAGCTACACATTCTTCCTTCACATCCCCCACACAAGGATGCTGTAGCCTTCACACACTCAGACACACTGTATGTCATTTTTATCTTGATATTGGCTTTTGCTTTATAGATATCTCACCCTTTCTTCTTTAATATCTCTTCCTTTTTCTCAGTATGGTGTTTATGACCACGCCTGTGAGTTGTCTTTGAGTTACTTTCATGTCTTATCCCCTTCACAGTTTTTGTATGTTGTTAGAGTGATGATTAGCTCAACGAAATCCTATCTAGGTAAATATTTGATTGCATTTGCAATGTGTTTTTTCTCCAGTATTGTTTAGTTCACAGCACATAATACTGTTCTGAGAGTAAACTGATTTCAGCAGCTGCCACGCATTCTCCCGTTTCCGTGGAAATCCCTCCTCATCCTTACAGGCAGACCATTATTCCCAAGCATGGTGTGCGTCAGGCCACTGAAGCGTCAGAGCGTCTGTTGAGGATCCACTCCCAGCATGTCTTTAAGTCCCCATGGTCTAACTCCACACTCATTCTTACACACTTGGCCAGAGGGAGAAAGAGGTGGTCATGAAGCCGATAAAACAGAAGGTGGGGATTTGCCCTCCTAAAACATCTGCCAGTGTGAGCTGTGTTCAGACATGCTCCTGTGTGTTCTGTGTGCCATTTTAGAGCACAGAAGCTCATTGAAAAAAACAGTGGTATATTCAAAATGTCCATGTGAATGAAAATGAATAGGTCAACACATTTCTTGCAAGTATGTAATGGAAACAACCTATTTGAGCCACCATTAATAATGGATTAAATGTTCCAAATGTTAAGTTTGTAGACACCCCAGAATTATAGATAGTAATAATTATATATATATATATATATATATATATACAGTAGTATTTTGCCCCCTAGATTTGTAATGTGGAGCAGTGGAACTGTGTTACTGTGTTTTCTCGTGGGATAGAGCATCTTTGTGATAAGTTGTTGTGGCTTTTCTCATTCAGAACTGATCATCCAGCATCACTACTTGACCTCACATGTTCTTCTGGCTCAGTGCAATCAATTATTCACAGAAATCTTCTAAAATCTGATACAGCCACATTCCAGAAGAGTAGGAGCGTTAAAGTTCTTATTAATGCTGTTACTATCAGGGGAAACACTAGGTGAGCAGGTGTCCATATAATGGCCAAATTTTGTATGTTTCATTCTTGTGGAAGTTTGAATAAATTTAATTTTTTAAAATAAGACAAGAAGACTTATTCAGGTAGTATAACATCCTGGTTTTGAAAGGACTTATTTAAAGTACTTTAGTAAAGTTATCAGTCCTCATTATCCTTATCATGTGTTTGGCCTGCTATGTCTCTCTCTCACTCGCTGTACTTTTGCCCTCTTGTCACGGTTGCTCAGGTGCCTATGGTTACATTCCCAAATCCGTGTCTCCGGGGAATTGCTTGTCCATGCCTATTGCTATGGAAACCTCAGGAATGCAGAAAGCCAAGGAAGGTATTTGTGCAATCATCAAGCCCATGGGAGTGTAACTAGACTGGACATTTATTGGCTGCCACTTTCAAAGCAGTAGCTTTGGGCAGTAGCTAAAAGTAATTTAAGAAGCTGGAATAAATTTGAAATAAATCTGTATCATTCCAACTTAGGGCTGGACAATTATTCAATATCAATATATATCGCAATATAAACTGTTTTGATAATAATTATATGGTTTTTAAACTTTTTAAATATTTCAATATACATAATTTACAGCATTGCTCAATGACTGATATTCATTCCAGTTCCTTGCACTCAATTTTAAAGCTAGTTTAAAAATAATAATATAGAAAACCCAATCCCACATTATTGTTTTTCTGTACAGTTCAGCCATAGCCACTCTGAATGTGTTCTGAATTCCTTGGCATTTCTTGTCCCACCTGTCAGGTCTTGTGGGCTTTAAGCTTGGTAAAAATTCAGTTTTCAGGCCACACAGCTAATGTGATTAACTGTTTCAAAAACATGGCAGATCAATCTCCCCAGCACCTTCCACAGATGTGTCCACAGTGTTTTTGTTTGATGTGTTAGACAAGCTCACAACAAATGACTTGCTTTAAAAACATAACACCGCTGGTGGGATTTGATGGTAAGGCTTCAGGAAAGCACAGGGAGTTTTTGGGGTGGTAGTTTGGGTGAAAGGGGTTAAGTAGGTTGCAGTGCTGTCATCACTGCTGATATAGGAAGTCAGAAGGAAGTAGATGGATGTTAAAGCATTAAGTCTAAAGCTCTGTCTGGAGGAAGAACTCAGGCACAGATTAGGCTGAGAATTCTTGACATTTCTAATGTAATACTTCCTTCCAACATTATACAGAAAGTCTTTCTATAAGGACATCTGTTGGGACTTTATTTAGAATTGTGTATATGACAAAATATAAAAAAGTAAAAAAAAAAAAAGATGATTTATCACAATAAACTGATGCTTTTAAATTTATTGTTCAGAAACTACCCAAGAAAAATATTTATCACTTTGCTACCTTTTCAGCATGAATGAGAAAATATTAAGACTACAACAGCGCAGCACTATACAGATGACTCCAATTTCCCCCTCTGAATTCATGAGGATGTGACTCATGAGGATGTGTGGATGTGTTTTGAGTTACCAGAAAAAAGAAGATATGTTTTCATTTGTGACAGAACAGACAACCCAGGACCAGTAGACCTCTTTCCCAAATGTCTTATAGTCCTTTCTGTCCTTAAATAGTGTAAAATTTAGACATGCTCAGTAGAGCCAGATTGGGTTAAACCATCTGGGAGGGTGTCATGTGGGTAGAGGATATTAATTTTTATTTCATTTTGTACATAACGTGTTTTTACCTTGATATGTTTCAAGAAGTCATTTTGAACAAATGTTTTGTTTTTATTGTTCTATTTGACTGTGATTGTCTCCCCCTGCAGAGTTGGGTAGGCCAGTGGGAGTCTATAAGGGCTCATTTCAGTACTGTTGGGGAGGGGTTGGATAGTTGGCTGAATAGCTGTGCCTAAAGTATCTGTATATTATGAGGAAAAAATTTGCTTCCTTCAATACCCTGTGAATATTTTGTAAATACCACTCACCCAACAAAATTATTTTATTTTCACAATTGGACAGTTTCACACTTTTCACTAAATGAAGACCCTTGCACAGAATGTGCTATTGTGGTTTGCCATTTTATTTATTTATTTATTTATTTTTAACAACCCATAACCTTGTTGGAGCACACTACACTCACCATTTAGCAAGGTGTGACATTGTTGTTGGTTGTAGCCAACATCACGTGCAAGACGCAACTAGGGAAAAACTTCACAGCATTTCTCTAAATTGTTGGCCTGTATATTTTCTTCTGCCTCCTCCATGACTGGAACCTTAACAACTGGAATCATTATTTCAGAAGTCAAATAGTGATACCTAGAGATGTTACGTTTCTGTGTGGACCAGATATCCATGCGGCGCATGTTGTAAACTTAAGTTGTATTTAAGTTTTATAGAATTCATTGTACTTTGTAAAATTGTTCAGTGGTATATCTTATGAGAACATAACCCAGTGTTATGGGAGCAGAAGGAAACCAGATAGGAGATGGAATGCAGCTTGGGTTGTGTGTGTCAGGTGGGTATTCTGAGCTATTGGAAATGGTGGGAAAAAATATAAGCCAGGACAAAGCAAAACAGCCAGTATCTGGTTTATAGCAGAGAGAGTGCACAATAAAATGTGTGAATTCTTGTGCTGCTATAAATGAAGTCCAATATAGACAATAAACAGAAATAATAGGGAAATCTGGAATGGTTCCACATTCATAGACTTCATTTATATTCATTTGATCCCCTAAAACCATTTTATATCCAATTTGGGACCATGAGAGTAGGTCTGATCATGGACTAAAGTTAATGAAGACTGACTGGTAAAGAATAGAGTCCACAGCCTGTGAGTTGTTTTTAAATGTTATTCTCTTTGATTTAGTCGTTCTGGGAGAACATCTGTTACCCCCTCTGACTGCATGAGCTCACCGTCCTGAATATGAAAGTGATTACACAGGTCTCTGTGGGATCATTTGCTGTGGCTGTTCCTCATTGGAGGCTGTCTTCATGTCATGCTAACTGATACTAACTGAAACCCAATACCTACATCACATCCTACTGGGGCTCCATTCGCATGTTAGTGTTGTATAGAAGAGTAATCCTCTTCATGTAAAGCTGCACCTGATGTTTTTAGCTGTGTGGTTGGATGTTGGAATAAAAGATGGATATTGGAAATTAGAGTCCGTTTTTAACCATTGGCTTTTAACATCAATGTATGACCCTTTTTAGGCACTGCTTCTAATGTCTCATGTCAAAGATTATATTTCAAGATTATCTATTTCTCCAACAGCTCTTCCATGTGGCGTACGTACTCATCAAGTTTGCTAATTCTCCAAGGCCTGATTTGTGGGTGCTGGAACGCTCTGTTGACTTTGGGAAGACCTACCAACCGTGGCAGTTCTTTGCCTGTGAGTATTCCACTAGATCTTTGTTTGTTGTGTGTATTTATGAGTGAAACCTGTTATTGAGACGGTCTCTGAGCTACCTGAGAATTTTCACTCTATGACAGATGGAGGTGATAGAAAGGTAAGGTAAAACTGAATTATAGGTTAACATTCAAAACTCATATCAAACCTATCATAACAAAACTCAAAACAGGTTTTTAAATATGATAAATGGTATCGGATCAGGGTGGCACGGTGGTGCAGCAGGTAGTGTCGCAGTCACACAGCTCCAGGGACCTGGAAGTTGTGGGTTTGATTCCCGCTCCGGGTGACTGTCTGTGAGGAGTTTGGTTTGTTCTCCCTGTGTCTGCGTGGGTTTCCTCCGGGTGCTCTGGTTTCCTCCCATAGTCCAAAATCACACGCTGGTAGGTGGATTGGTGACTCAAAAGTCTCCGTAGGTGTGAGTGTGTGAGTGAATGTGTGAGTGTGTGTGTGTGTTGCCCTGTGAAGGACTGGCGCCCCCTCCAGGGTGTATTCCCGCCTTGCGGCCAATGATTCCAGGTAGGCTCTGGACCCACCGCGACCCCGAACTGGATAAGTGCTTACAGGTAATGGATGGATGGTATCAGATCGGTATGGGATATCGACCGAATAGAAGATCCCGAATCACTGGGTGAAGGGCAGGAACACACCCTGGAATGGCAACCAGTCCTTCACAGGGTGACACACACTCACATATTCAAGTTGGACATTAGTGATGTTCAGTTGTTACTCTGATTCAACAAGCTGTGAGTCCATTTACATTTACGTTTACACACCAACAATACAGTCATCAAGTGATTTGGAGAGTTTCTTGATTATTCAAATGTTCATGTCGACTGTGCACTCCGATACCTTAGAAAGGATTGTAGTCTTTAGTTCAGTAAATGTATAGAGCATGTATTCTCTTAATCTGATTTGCACAAGTGCAGAAATAAAAGCAGATAAAGATGACCTTCACATGAAACAGTAAACATTTAACACTTATTTCAGTCTACAGCCATTAGACAGTGAGACATGACTCTGTTTTGATATTTCTAATCATATAAACTCCTACTTTAACATTCAGCGTTTAAAGTACTTTATATTAATAAGAAAACTGCACCTTGAGTGTTGCTTAAGTTGCTTGCCAGGGTGTAGGCTAAATGTCCTTGTCCTGAGAGAAATTTGATTACTGAGTGACTCATATAGACTCATATTTGCTTGTATTAAATAGGCAATGTTTTAGCAAATGTGAGAGGTGATGACTCTGTATTATATTGCCAATTAAAAGGCAATTAGCAGAGTGATAATTGACATTAAAAGAGACTTTAAGCATTGTACATAGAGACCATCGTCTCAAGAATGTTCTAAATGCCTTTTGTTTTTAAAAGCTTATTTAAAAATGTATTTAAAATGGAAAGCACAATTAATTGCCTATGCCAATAATGGGTGTACGTTAAAAGGTCTGAGGAGGTGTCCACAGACATTCGGACATGCAGTGGGGTTAGTAGCCAAGGTGGTTAGACCTAACCTTAACCTTAACCTTAAATCTTAATATCAGTTATAAAACCGATATGGCGTTCCCCTTTTCGGTTTTCAAAACATTAATTTTTTTTAATGAAACTTTTTTGGGCTTTTTATTAAGATTTTCATATAATCAGGACATTTCTAAACTCACCCCCCCCCACACACACACACACACAAACGCACACGCACACACACATGCACACAGTATCCCTGTGTTTGAGAAGGCCAGAAAATGCCACCAGTATTGTAGGTGGCAATACAATCCTTGCCACTTTGGCGAGAAAACAAAAATCATCCACAATACAGGCGTTGAGTCTCTGTCTGCCATTTTGAGCAGTGACATTATCATCACACTGAAGTATAATATTCTGTTATTGGATTGAATTCAGATTCCTCTGGCCCACAAGCTCCATGGTGACTTAGAATACAGAAAACTTCTGAATATGAGAGAGAGAGAGAGGTGAAGGTGAAGTTGATAAGACAATATAATAGACTTTTTAGTTTGTAGCTTTCCTCACTGGATTCAAACAGGTGAGTGTGTGTGTGTAACAGAATTCCTTTCTGTATTATCTAGGAGGTGCTTAATGTAAATGTGTGTGTGTGTGTGTATACAGAGAGACATGACCTTCAGTTCCTTAGAGCCTCATTTGAGTCATGCCCTCCTATTGACCGAGGATATCTGAGCTGTGTACGTGCATGTGGGTGTTAGTATGTGAAACTGCATAAAAGTTAGCCTTTTTGCAGTGCGTGAATGAATGGATGTTGAGACAGTTAAATCCACATGATTTGCACTAAAAGGCATCTTCACTGCTATAGGAGTTACAGTGATAAATGGGAGTGATAAATTACATCCAAATTTTTTAAGGCCCTGTATAAATATACATAAATATACACATATTAGTTTTCATAGATTACTGCAAAGAATGATATAAGGTCAAGTAAATTGTTCTTAAATATAGTTAGTATATCCAGTATGAATGCATGAATTCTGACTTATAACTGAATAAACAGATTTTTCTGTTTTTTTGGTCAACAAATACATTTTGCTGGTGTAATTGCTCTTGATTTAGATGTCTAATAAACCTTTGCTTTAGTTTCATCTGCTTGTTTTTTTTTGGTCATTTAATTTTCAGCTTCTAAGAGGGACTGCATTGAGCAGTTTGGCCAGAGGACGATTGAGCGCATCTACCATGACAACGATGTCATCTGTACAACTGAATACTCTCGCATAGTGCCATTGGAGAATGGCGAGGTAATAGCTTTCATCCAAACCACGCTAATGGCTATTGTCCTGTGTTATATGTAGTTTAAAATTAAGTTCAGCTCTGTTCAGTTAAATTCAGCTAGAATCCATTCTGTGACACTCAGTACAGTTACATATATTCAGTTTCTTATGCCAGTTTTATTAATATCTTTTTATGCACACACTTATGCCTTGCAGTATACAAAATTGTAAATGATGATCTACAACCAATATAGATCTAGAAAGATATGATTTTAAAAGCTCTCACAATTTCTTAACAGACCTCTTTGCTCACATTTGGGGTCATGCGTGAATCTCTTATAGAATCCATTATAGTGTAATATAACATTATTGAAGAATTAAACATGGCCACAGCTGTAAGAATATCTTAATATGTTTATGTATAGTTCTAAAAAGTCTTAGCTCTCCTTCAATCCCAAAGATTGTTGTGTCTCTGGTAAATGGGCGTCCTGGAGCAATGAACTTCTCCTACTCTCCTGTGCTGAGGGATTTCACCAAAGCCACCAACATCCGTCTGCGCTTCCTCCGCACCAACACACTGCTGGGGCACCTGATGGGCAAAGCCCTGAGAGACCCCACTGTCACCCGCCGGGTAAGATAATTATCTACACTTTAGCTACACTAAATAGAATCTGTTTTCTGATAAAGGCACCTTTTGGATTGCTATAGTGAGATTTAAAAAAAATCTATTCCATGTTCATATGTCTTTTGCATTTTGCACTGCAGTATTATTATAGCATCAAAGATATAAGCATCGGAGGGAGGTGTGTTTGCAATGGCCATGCTGAAGCCTGCAATGCCAAGGACCCCAACGACCCCTACAAGTAGGAGCAAAGCCAATTATTTTCTCTTCCTGCACTTCAGTACATTCTGCTGCATGTTAGTCTTTGGCTGTTTCTCAATACAATGCTCAAGTTCAAACTGCTGTACTTGGTAGTACAAACATGGCGAGTTCGACTTGCGAGTACGAACTCCGGAGGACGTGGTGGTCGTTATGTAATTGGAAAATACTTGATGAGTCACCGTCTCCGTGGTGCAAAAAAATTAATAGCGCTGAGGAAGGTGCGAAATACATTCTGGGATATCTGACTCTCGCAAGTCTACAGAAGTCACGTCCCAGTGCATTCTGGATATTATGGGCGGAGCAACAACACATCCGGGTATTTGAACTCTACTTGGCTAGATGTGGACGTTAAAATGGAACAGTACTTGGGCTGAGACTGAAGACGTTTCCCAAGAAAACGTATTGAGAAATGGCTTTTGTCTTAAATTCCATGAAAAATCTTTGTTATGGTATAGGTTTGTTCTGGCTGCGGCTGTTTACACCAAAAGTTAAGAGTGAGGATGAAGGATGAGTATTAAACATAGATTATTGCAAAGTGCATGTGTCCCTCCCCCCCACCCCCCCCCCAAAGTCAGGTTTTGCTATTTACAATTATGGACTTAAATTTAAGTGACATTGCTTTGGTGGCGATTGGAAAGAAGATACTGTGTCTTCAAATGTTTTAGAGGAAGAACATGCTAGTCTTCACACTCCCAGCTTTGTAACACAGAGGCTTGAGTTACCAAAAAGGACTCGGAAGAAAATCAGCAGCACCGACAGTGTTCTTGAACATTATAATTATATATAAAGCCATAATATGTATTATTTTATAAAGTACATAACTATATACAATATGTAAACTACTAGTCTAGTTAATCAGTCATCCAGGTTTCATTTTCTTTTAAAAACATAAATAAAACCCATTCAATTTCATATTATTCAGACGGTGATGTATGAGCCCTGCTTTCATAACAAGTCTAGTGATTTTTAGCCTGCTGAAACTTGTAAAATAAACCTCACTGCAAAAGCACTCATTTATGATGGCTTTGGAAGACGCTCATGTGTCTTTTTCTAATCACAGAAATCCTTTAGACGAAGCAGTCAGCACCAGTGGACTGGCAGGTGGTTTGTTTAAGATTTCAGGAATTTGCTGAGATTTTCCTGGCTCTCAGTGTTGTGTATAGCAGAGCTGGGGTTGAGAAATAGGCTTTTCCACTGTGCCTATCTCTGGATTGCGCTGATGAATGGTTTGTTGCTGTATCCGGTCATTCCAGGGATTCCTGCTGCTTTAGGTGTGAGGATGTATGAGTCAGATGGAGTGCAAAAGAATCAGTACAAACATTTTACCTCCTCGGACAACAGATTTATTAAAACCCACAGGAATACAATAGATTAGACCGACCTGAAGCAGATGTTTTTGAGATGTACATGTGTGTATGTTGAGCATATATCTGTGCATGGGCTTGTGAACGACAAAACACTTTATAGCTTGTTCTAGAATATACCTATGGGACCTTTTAGTCATAGGTAAAGTATTTAAGCTTATAGAGGTCATCTGCTGCATGCGTATCTGTTAAAAATGGAAACTTTATGTATGGAACGTCACTATGAAGGTGATATCCTTTTTAAACTGGAAAAAGGGAGGACGCCTTTGAGCATATTGTAAAGCTTTTGAATTTTTCATTATTACAATTGAAATCAAGACATTTGAATTTAAATCATTCCTTTGTTGCATGACATATTTAGGGCTAGGAAACAGCTAGTGACAGTGTTGCCAAATTTAGGGTAACCTTGAATTTGATGAAATCTTACATTTACATTTACATTTACGCATTTGGCAGATGCTTTTATCCAAAGCGACTTACAAAAGAGGAAACTACAGCACAATTTATACAAAATACCTTACATTGAGTGCAATATGCCAGGAAGTAATAAGTGCATTATAGAAAGACTTTCATATTAACAATAGATCCTCTGTCATTGCTACTCTGGGCTCAGCACTGTAGGAAACCACTTTCCTCCACCCACCTTGATTTCAGGACAGTGCTGTAAAAGTGAATTACACTTTGCAACTGTAGGGGGAGCCCAGGAGCAAAAACACCAAATCTTGCATAGTGTTTGTTTAACTTAAAATAAATGAAAGAATGTTCAAATTATGTCTTAACTAATCGGGAAGACTGGATGGCAACACCCGCCTTGTCGTTCCCACCTGTTTGCCTTGCAGGCTTCTGCAGTGGCCAGGGCAATACTGAGGTGATGTATGAGGTAATTAGCAGGGCCAGAGTCAGCGCTTATCTCCCCTTTAAACTGATCTTTGGAGGTGCAGCGATTTATTTTACTCCATATTTAATGCCTTTCAGGAGCAGTAAGGGATGTTTAAGGGGTTAACGGTTACCAGATGGTAGAGGGTTTTTTGGGTCATTTGAAATAAGGCTTTGAGTTTCTTTAACTGTGTACTTATGAAAAATTACACTGACATTGTACATGAACCCTCCAGTCAGACTGAAAGACTATATTGTGTGTGCGTATGTGTGTGTGTGTGACCGCTGATCATTGCACCAAATCTGTAGAGTGTAAATATTAGCTTGGTGATAAAGTAAAATGTGTAGTTTATATTGGTATATATTATATGAGTGTGTGTATATATTTGGCAAATCAGTGTATAAATCTGGAGAGAATAGTTTACAGCCAGGAACAATACTGACATTCTTCCCTCTGTGTTGGATTTAGTTTCAAACAGTCACTAGTATTAAGAACTGTTGGAGCTGTATATACTAAATGTTTATAGTCCAATAAATAGGCTATTATTATAAGTATACTATTTTAATACATTTAAATATATTGTCACTCTCCAATGAAAAACATTTATTTCCAAAATAGTAACTTTACAGGAGAAAGGAATAATATTCTTAGATTTCAGTGGAAATCAACATAAAATGATTTTGCATTCGTCATGAAATTTTCACACAATGTAAATAACATGGAAT
The DNA here is from genome assembly GCF_029633855.1 of Hoplias malabaricus. Lineage (NCBI taxonomy): Eukaryota > Metazoa > Chordata > Actinopteri > Characiformes > Erythrinidae > Hoplias > Hoplias malabaricus. The sequence goes on from NC_089804.1 coordinate 9,970,445, forward strand.
TACATTCATACATGAATTTATGAATGTAAATTCTACTATATCCTCTGAAAATTTAGATTAGAATTTTGATCGCATTTTGAAAAATTAGCTCTTTAGATGACACGAGAATTTTAAATTTTTTTTCTAAAATATACAACTGGATTATTTGGCAAATACAATTCATGTAATGGAATAAAACAGATATTTTCAAGTCTGCAAATTGGTAAAATCCTGGTCAAAATGGTTTGCCTTTGTAAGACACCTCATGACCAGTCTATTGAAGTATCATTGTTAGAATGTTTACACTTCTATAATTAAAAGCTATTACCACTACCTAACACCATTACCTACACCAGCGGACTCCCACTTTACAAGAAATATTTATTTATTTCTGTGTTTTTATCATAATAAAAAAATAAAAGACCACAAGAAAGGTCTTGTCAGAGGAAGAACATTTATATTCATTCATTTTCATAGTTTATTCAGTTCAGGGTCGCGGTGGGTCCGGAGCCTACCCGGAATCACAGAGGGCAAGGCGGGAGCACACCCTGGATGGCGTCATCAGTCCATTACAGGGCGAACCACCCTCACACATTCAATTACACACTCACACTTATGGACACTTTTAGTCGCCTATCCACCTACCAACTTGTGTTTTTGGACCGTTGGATGAAACCGGAGCACCCGGAGGAAACCCACACAGACACAGGGAGAACACACTACTTTATATTAATTTCTTTATGAATACAAGCAATGCTATTTCTTTTCATTTCACTCTCTCACTCTTTCTCTCTCTCCCCCTCTCTTACACTCTCTGCTGATGGATGTTGTTTATTGTTTATTGTTAATAAATTTGTCTTCCTTCACTGTCACAGGCTTCAGTGTGACTGCCAACACAACACTTGTGGACCATCATGTGACCACTGTTGCCCCGGCTTCAACCAGTTCCCATGGAAACCTGCAACCACTTACAGTGCCAACGAGTGCGAACGTGAGTTTATCCCTTTTTCTTTTGGAGAAAGGAAAACTAAGCTTCTCAAACCCCTTGAGCACCCCTCATTGAGAGGAGTGCAGTGCCAAGAAAACTTCTTTCTGAGAAAAAATGCCAGAGGTGTATGTCATGGTGGTGGAGCATGCAAATAATTATCTGTCTTATCCTGCTTTTCGCTCTGAATGGGCATAATTGCTATAGGCTATATGCTCCTGGTGTGCTTTCTGTAGCTGTGATTTAAACCCTGTCAAACTGACTTTGTCCTTTAGTCAGTGGACTGTTATTCTGTGGATATAGTTGTGAATTAAAATATTTGTGGCCCTCCATTAACTCCCAGTCTTTCATGGCACTGCTCACATTTAGGGATCTATACACTATTTCACTTAATCCAATTGCATATATCCATGGGTATACAGCCTATTTCTATGTGTGAGGAGCTATGTGTGCCCTAAACGTGACCAGATCTGATTTTATGATATTAATAAAGACATTAAATAGTAGTAAAAACTACAAGTGTTGTAGGTCAAAGGTAGAGGCTGCTCTGAGTGCAAATTAAGACATCAGATTGTGGAAAAGAGGGTCTGGCAGGGAGTACAGTGGCATGCTCAGCAGCCATAATCCCTTCTGGCTTTTCTCACGCACTGTAAAAATAGGACCACATGGCGTGCCAAGCCACCATGTATTATTTTTTTTAACTGAAAATACAAGCATGTGTATGGTTATTTTGTGGTTATTTTGGGTTGCTCTTAAGGTTAGGATTTATTTGTAAAATTGATTGTCATTATATAATTGAATAAATACTTAATTCTGTTACTTTATTGTGCACGCACTAGGGACACAGATGTTTAGCTCGGTGCTCACAAGCTTGTATAATCACCATAGAAAAGTGATAAATTTATTTGGCAAGTGTGTTCTGAATTTAATAAACATTAGTCAAAGACACACTGTGTTTTCAAAAATGAACACATCCAACATGTCTTCTGAATTCAAAGATATCAATAATAAGGTTCTTCACTCTGCTGCAGTAAGAGTTTCCGCTTTTCTGATAAAGCTTTGCTTTACTCCAGTTTTATTTGCGTCACATTACTAAGAATTAATATTGTTAAGAAGTTTTATCTGAGGTAATGAAGACTTTCGAAGGGTGAAAATGTTTCATTTTGTTTCTGTTTAATTTTGTGTTGAATTTAGTGAAGCACCTGACTGCTGTTAACTTTGCATTTTGCTTTTATGCAAAATAAAATCTGCAATGAGCAGATCCAAACACAATCTCGGAGGTCCTTGATGTTTTCAGAATGTTTTGCTGCAGTTATAAAGGTCCCATTACTTTTCATAGGAAATGTATATTTCTCTTGCAAGTTACTGTTTTTGAAATAAAATATTGTGGTCTAATAAGAAAAAAATGATTTATTGCATAAATTACTGCATAAATTATTTCTTTCTTAGTGATAGTTTGTGTTTCATTCTCATATTCAAAGAAGTGCAGAGAAGCTTTCTTGTATTTTTGTTCTATTTTCTTACTTGTATGTGCATGTATGTGCTAAACATATTTTATGTCCTTGCTTGTTGCCCTTCTACTTGATCTATGATCTTTAGTCTTATCTACTGCTTACAGTTAAACAGTTTTACCTTCCTTCCACCAAAGATTAAACTTTAAAAGCTGACTTTCAGTTTGCTGTAAAGGAGGACAGGGTATTATTCTACACATTTTGGGTTTTAGAACCTGTACATTTTGTCTTCTTTCCATGATCTGTGATTGGGAATTATAACTAGATAATATATAAAAACAAACAGGGTGTCACTGATCGACATGTGTTTGAATCTACAGCGTGTAACTGCCATGGGCATGCATTTGACTGCTACTATGACCCTGATATGGATCAGAAGAGAGCCAGTGTAAACATACATGGGGAGCACAAAGGAGGAGGAGTGTGTATGGATTGTCAGGTAATCACACAGGTTTAATTTGTGAAGTGCACATATTCTGCCTGGATATAGGCAAATGAGCTGTGCTCATTGTCCTCCCTGTATTACACATCATTTATTATGCAGTGCACGTGTCTTCTGCCTAACTAACCAAACTGGGCTATTAGTGTTCTCCTTCTAGAACGTTAAGCTTTCCAATAACCTTGAGTTATCAGCACTTTCAAAAAGATTTTTGTTTGCATCTCAGTTGAAGTGCATAAGGTAGCTTTCATTACACTTTAATGATGTGTTTGTACTTTGCAGCACCACACCACAGGCATCAACTGTGAGCGCTGCATCACAGGATACTACAGATCACCGGAACATCCTCTGGAGTCTCCACTGGCCTGCTCAAGTGCGTGTCTGACCATGCAAGCTGCAAACGAAAAGAAAGAGATGGGATAAAATATCAGCATTTAATTTGTTCCTGCAGAGTAATAATACACTAATATTCATTTCTCTCTCTCGCTCCCTCCCTCTCCCTCTGTGAAGAATGTCAGTGTGAGTCGGAGTTCACCGATGGGACGTGTGAGGATCAGACAGGTCGTTGTTACTGTAAACCCAACTACACCGGCGAGCACTGTGACTCCTGTGCTGAAGGCTATGAGAACTTCCCTTCCTGCTACCGTAAGAATGCCCTTTTTTTTTGTCCAGTGGAAAATACATTAAAAACAATGAAAAGTACCTGGGTTTGTTTAAGGGGAAGTCATAACAATCCTATTGCATGTGGAACTATGTGTTAACATGAAGATGACCGCCAGCCTTTTCTGATTTGATTCAAACTGAAATTGGGATGTGTTAAGGCTGAAATTAAGCTATTTCTTTAAAAATATACTAACACTACCTTCATGGAAGTTGTGAATTATATTTGTTCACCTCATTTATAAACATAGTAAGGTGCTAAGTACATGTGTGTGTTTTGGTTTTCAGCAGCCATTCCGACCTACCCAACTGATTACAATGGAGAGGCCAGACCAGCAGGAGAGATCATCAGTAGGACTCATATTATTTCTGTCTCTCCTCTGCTCAATTTCTCTGTCTCCCTCCCATACTTTGCCTTATGCACTCTTTGATGCACTTTTTTGTGTGTAGATTGTGAATGTAATGCAGCTGGCACAGAAGGCAACTCCTGTCGGCCGGACCCTCACACTCGCACATGTGTGTGTAAGCCTGGATTCACAGGAGAACACTGTGACGTCTGTGCTCCAGGACACCACGGCCTCAACTGCATCCGTAAGAACAGCATTCTTATCCTGAACACACGGCGGCATCATGGTACTTTGATGTCAGATTTCTAAAGTAGCATGTTTTGGGTCACACCCCAGCCCAAAAGGGTGTCGTCCCATTTCAGCCTGATTTAAACACCTCCTGGGGATGTGGGTGACCAGTGCGCAACTCTGCCCCAGTAACACACACAAACACACAAACGTAATGTTTTATTTCCTGTTATTTATTTATATGAACGGTTGTAAATGACTCGCCCAGCACCACTGGGAAATAACGCTGTATTTGAGGCTCAAGCTCTTTCTTGAGTTACTGAACCTCGACATGCCCTCGGATGACTGAAAACCAGCTCTTCTTTGGTTCTAGCTGGGAACAAATTTTCTTGTTCGTGAACCAGTTTACATCAGTGGAAACATGCCAAACTGTTCCTCATTGGAGGAAAATCACTATGTGAGGATTTTGATGTGTTCCCACACTGGCCTGAATCATACCTTATATTTCTTAAGTTAGTGCCAGTAAATTACATTTTAAAAGAAACAATAGCCACCATTACATCACAGATAAATAAATGAAAAAAACATGAAAAATTATATTGAAATAAAAATAATCTGATGTCCAAAAAATTCTTTATTTAGCATTACTGAAAAATTCAGTGATTCATTCAGGGATTATTTTACCATGCATCCATTTTCTCACAAACTTAGCCTTTGTGGATCCTGGTGCTAAATTAACTCCAGCACGCAGATTTCAAAATGTGCTAACAAGAAATCTTAATCCCATCATTACCGCAAACACTGTATGTCCACATTTGCATGGACATGTTTTCCAAATAGCAACAGCACGGTGGTGCAGCAGGTAGTGTCGCAGTCACACAGCTCCAGGGACCTTGAGGTTGTGGGTTCGATTCCCGCTCCAGGTGACTGTCTGTGAGTAGTTGGTGTGTTGTCCGCGTGGATTTCCTCCTGGTGCTCCGGTTTCCAAAAACACACGTTGATAGGTGGATTGGCGACTCAAAAAGTGTCCGTAGGTTTTAATTTGTGAATGTGTGTGTTACCCTGTGAAGGACTGGCGCCCCCTCCAGGGTGTATTCCTGCCTTGCGTCCAATGATTCCAGGTAGGCTCTGGACCCACCGTGACCCTGAACTGGATAAGCGCTTACAGATAATGAATGAATAAATTGTTGACACAGGTGTTCAGTTATGGACACACAGCTTTAATATTCTACATAAAATCACTGACCCCAAGAAAATTTGTTTTGTGAGGTCAATAAACACCATCCAGTACCTATGAGTGAGTTAGAGTAAAGTGTTTTCTCCAGAACTAATCAGCGAGTATTACCTGCCAACTTCACTGATAGCTTGTGTGCACCTGAAAGTCAAATGGGGATATGGAAGACTTGTTTTTAGGATGTTGCAGCCATCTCTTACTGAGCAAACACACAAGCACACATTTACCCTTCTGTCAGATTTGTGTGTGTTTCGTTCCCTGTTTGTCTGCTGCATAGTTGCAGTGTTTACAAGAACTCTATACCACCCACAAACAAAGAATGTTTGTTTTGTTGCATCTGTTGTTACCAATACACGCACACACACACACACACTCACACTCTCTCTCTCTCTCTCTCTCTCTCGCTCCCTCCCTCCCTTTCAGGTTGCGTGTGCTCTGGTCCAGGTTGTCAGGATGGGTCATGTGATGTGGTAACTGGCCAGTGTCTGTGTAGAAGTGGGTTTCAGGGCTATTCATGCGATCAGTGTGCACCCGGATACTTCAACTACCCACTGTGTCAGCGTGAGTGTGTGCCAACTTTAACTGCACAGTCTCACACACACGCACACTGCAGAATGGAGGAAATGTTTCTACCCCAGTGTACTCTCCAAATGTTTTGTGGTTATTAATGGACTTAACATGCAATTAAAAATGTCTTTCTTTTTCCCTTTTTCCTTATCTTTCTTTCTCATTAAATATTTTCTTTCATTATTTCTGTTGTAATTCACACTTTTTTCTGAAAATTTACTCTGGTCTGTGTCCAACCTTTTTCCCTTCATTTCCCAGTGTGCACCTGTGACCCACGGACCTCACTGGACTCCAGCTGCACTGTGGCCGGACACTGCTACTGCAAAGACAATTACAGTGGCACCAAATGCGATCAGTGTGCTCCAGGCTTCTATGCCTTCCCCAGCTGCTCACGTGAGTCTCACGCATCAGAATTTTGACTTTATACCAACTCCAGCATCCAAACCCCATCAAATCCCTTCTGCACTAAGGTCTAGTCAATATTCCTCCAACATTTATTTGTGCATCAGAGCTCAACAAAGCAGTGTCAAATAAAGTCTAAGAGTAAAGAAGTATTTAAGTGTCTTAATATATTTGATGTCATTTTTTTATATATTGCATTTACAACATAAATTATTTCTTTTTGATTCTTAGAAATTGTTTGCAGATTTTATTAATTTGTGTATAAGTTTGGCACAAAATGAACTTCGTGTATCAAATCTTGTGCCTTTTAAAGAGACCTTCTCCATCAACGTACTGACTGTTTTTCTATTTTTTAGGCCAAAATATTTCGCTCCACCACAGATACTTAGTCTTTGAAATAACTGTTCTAACATATAGAGAAAATGTTTGTAATTTAGCCAGGGGTGCATATGACTGTATAGTGATTAGATATTAGGTAGAGAATTCGTTATATGTATTATTTCTTTATTATTTCATAATTTGTGCATCTCTCTCTCTCTCAGCGTGCCAGTGCTCAGTGGAGGGCTCCCAGTTCAGTGAGTGTGACCATGTTTCAGGGAAATGTATTTGTCTGCCTAATGTTGTTGGTCAGCGGTGTGACACATGCGCTCCTGGATCTTATGGCTTCCCACTCTGCCAGGGTGAGGTTACTTCTACATTACCTTCATTACAAAAGGCTGTAATAGTCTCTCCACTGTCAATTTTTTTAATCCTTATTTTTATGTCACTATTTTCTCTCTCTTTGATGGCACTTAGCTGACACTTGTAACCCAGCTGGCTCTGTAGACAATGCAATCTTACCCACTGTGGTAAGTCTGGGAGCTGATATATTGTACCAATACTGTGGCTTAGCTTACAGAAATGCATATGTTTGAGATGGTTGGTGTCTATTGTTATTTATTTTTCAGGGCTCCTGTGAGTGCAAACCATATGTGGAGGGCTTGGCCTGTGACAAATGCAAGCCTCTTTACTGGAACCTGTCCCCTGATACTGTGTATGGATGCTCAAGTAAGTAAAGCTTCCTTTTTAATTTCTGTAATATGTTGCAGAATTTCAGTAGAATGGGGTTGGTAATAGGGATGGGCGCTATCCACGTTTTTATTACCATCATTCATTTATTCATTCATTCATTATCTGTAAGCGCTTATCCAGTTCAGGGTCGTGGTGGGTCCAGAGCCTACCTGGAATCATTGGGCGCAAGGCAGGAATACACCCTGGAGGGGGCGCCAGTTCTCCACAGAGCAACACACACACAGATACACATTCACTCACACACCCACACCTACGGACACTTTTTGAGTCTATTACCATCATACCGTCTCAAAATATTAACTCGGTATACAATATTACTGTAGTGGGGTTGGGCTGGGGCACTGTTGGGTTGCGTGAGCCTCATAAGTGAAGGTTTTTCATGTGTTGATGATTAAAAAAAAACATTTCTGAGAGAGCCAATTTCAGCAAACTGGTGGTGGAGGAACAGAAAAGTTTGAAAATAAGCGAAATAAGACTACGCTGTTCAGAAGCATAAGCACTAATAAGCACTCGTGTTTTAGGACACCACAGCAGATGATTTTCCAGCGAATTGAGGCTCAGAACACACATATTTAACTGATAAAGTCTCATACCTGGCTTAAAATCTTATTTTTTTTAGTTTCATATCTTTTTTTCGGTCAAAGATCTTATTTACACTTTCAGATCCTTTCTTTTTTCAATTTCAGACTTCTGACCCTTTTCTCACGTGACAGAACCAGTTTAGATTAGCTACAGAACCAGTTTAGGTTAAAGCACGATTTAAGGTGGAACAGAACATCAGACTAAGAACCTGAGGAGCTTATTCAGATTCGTTACAAGCTCGCTGCAGCTTTGTCCTGATGGAGCGGACGCCATCGTCAGCCAAGTGCTGGGAAACTAAAGTGTGGCTGTGGAACTACGCTCTGACGGAGTTTATAGCGCTTTTTGTGCAATAGGTGCCGAATGTTGTCTAAAAGAGTTCACTATAAAGGACTTTGTCACTAAAATCAATGTTTTACACTGAATATTGCATATAACGTGAGTGTTCAGTGATAATTCTCATTGTCAACACTGAGGAAGCTATGCTGTCAGTCGTTAGACCACGCCCCTCTCCGCTGATGTCCCGCCTCCCATGCGAGAAAAGGGTCAGAAGTCTGAAACTGAAAAAAATGGATCCGAAACTGAAAAAAAGGATTTGAAACTGAAAAAGATCTGTGACCAAAAAAAGATATAAAATTTTTAAAAATTCAGATTTGAATCTGAAAACATAAAATCTGCTATTGAAAAATATGACTTCAAATATTGAAATATATTGGAAAGTAAAAATTGAAAATAAATTATTTATTTAAAAAAAGATATGATTTTTCAAGATTTGAACTTTCAGTTTCAGATTTTTTTTTCAAATTAACAAAACTTTTGACTCTAATATAGCTCCATAATTTTCTTTTTTCAGCTTCCACAACTGTGGTGGGCTACTGGGCTTGTGTTTTTTTTTCACCTCTTTTTCGCAGTGTGACATCACCAGTCAGTGAGCTCCCACAGCGCCCCCTCCTGTCATTTCCATATTAATATTTTATCCTTGATGCATTAAACGTCTGTATAGATATAATAATGTCATTTTGCCCACCACAACTCCCCAACATTATATAGCAATAAGCAATATTAAATGCTGATTTTCTGTCAGACTGCTCCTTTATGAGGTTTCCTTTGCCTTATCATTGTTGTGACTTGTTTATATTTTGTGTTGTGTAGGCTGTGAGTGTAACACTGCAGGCACAATAAGTGAAGTTGGGGAGTGTATTCAGGTGAGTGGTTAGTAAGCATGAAACAGCATGATAGTGTGCACAGTTTTTTAGTATTATCCCTTATGTGTGTGTGTGTGTGTATTTGTGTGTGCGGTTGTGTTACCAGAACAATGGCCAGTGCTACTGCAAACCCAATGTGTGCAGTGGAACCTGTGCAGTGTGCAAAGAAGGCTACTTCAACCTACAGATTAACAACTACTTTGGGTGCCAGGGTAAGATCATTCTTAAAACCTACACTGAGCATTAACCATCAATAAACTCCCAATCTTATCAATTAGGAGGAAGTCAAATGCGCAACAAACCATATCAGTAAAACTACCTGCTTAAGAGTCCTATCTAAGGCAGCCTAAGCCTCCCAAAAATTGTAATTTGCTGTGGATTAGAGTATTTGCCAAATGTAAATGTATTGTTTATCACAATAAGAAAATGTTTTACCATAAAAAAATAAATCAGCATGTAATCCTCTATTCTCTAAAAACATTAATTTATAGAACTCTGTACATATGTGTATTCATGTGTCCATTTATCCAGGCTGTCAGTGTGATATTGGAGCTTCTGCTAGGCTCTCCTGTGATGAAAGGAATGGCAGGTGTATGTGCAGACCTAACGTAGAGGGACATAAATGCAAACAGTGAGTCCAAACATAAAAATTTGAATAATTTTTATTGAAGAAAAAGCAACCAAATAATACATAAATATTTCAGTCATATCTGAAGGCTGGATTTCTTCAGCATTTTCTCCAGTTTTGAACTGGGAGCTCTTATGTTGTGCCTGTGTTGGTGCATCATTATTATGTTATTATTGTTAACAATAAATATAAAATGAGAGATTATAGTTCATGCTGTTGACCACCAGTCTTAACAACACTTATGCCACACCCACACATGCTTTCACAACAGTCGAACGCCTTGTTTCTGCACTTACGCAGTGTCAATGGAAATAGAGCCCTGCGTCTGATTTATTTTAGGCCACGTCCCGATCACTATTTCCCGGACCTACACCATATGAAATTTGAGGTAGAGGATGGCACCATGATGGATGGACGTCCAGTGCGTTTTGGCTACAACCCGCTGGAATTTGAAGGCTTCAGCTGGAGAGGCTATGCACAGATGACCTCCATTCAGGTAAGAGAGTACAGCTCCCTCTATGGGTACAGACACAAGTTCAGACAAAAGTGTCTGTGTTCATCAAATATTGAATGTTTTATTATGGAGATTTTATTTTTTGAAGTAATTCAATGCCATTGTTCACTCTACCTCATGCACTTTGTCCTTACCCAGAAAAGCATTTTAATAAAAAAGGATCATTTTTGCTTAAACTGTTATTGAATTATTGAAATGTCTATGATTGTTAATAATATTATTCATATTAATGTCTTTTATAGATATTTTATAGATACTTAAAAACTACAGAACAAAAATTACAGCTGGCACCAAATTACAGCTAACATTAAATTGAGATATTGAGCATTCCTGAAGTAAAGGAAAATGGAGGTTAATTCTGAACTAAGATTGATGTTATTACAAAATGTTAATGCTACATCATGTACTAATGTTAATATTTGTGTGAACATCCAGTACATCTGTTTTCACTGCAAGTCCTGTGCATGTCTCACTGGAAATTTGCAAGTTGTTTTTGATGAATGATAGTTTTGCTTTTCTTGCGGTTTTGCAATAAGCAATGATAGTTAAACTGTTTGATTTGCTTTGTATATATTGGGTGCTGCGATTGGCTTGGTGCTGTAGTGCTGGTGGTGGTTTTAAAGTGATGGTCCTGCCCAAAATCAAATTTGCACAGTTTTCTTTATATGCAAATGTAGTTAATGAGTAACAATATATTTGTTATTTAAAGTTAGCACCAGTGCTACAATGATAATGTTGCTATCGAGTAATAATTGCTCACTTGCCACATTGCATATTTCAAACTGCATGCTTAAATCTGGGGGCAGCATTGTGGCAAGTAACAGGTAGTGTCACTGTTACACAGCTCCAGGATCCTGCATGGGTTTACTCCCACAGTTAAAATCACGTGTTGGTAACTGGATTCGCTCTATGAAAGTGCACATAGATGATTACGTGAACATGTGATGCCTTGATCCCTGTCCAAGGTGCATTCCTGGCTTCTGCCCAGTGATTCTGGTTAGGCTCCTGATGCACTGTGACCCTGAAGTCAGTGAGCAGTTATAATATATAAATGCTTATGTGGTCATTAACATAGTGATAAAATATAGGCTTTAAAGGTTAGCCTGTTTATTTCAGCATGATTTAGCTCTGTGTTTGATACCAGTAATAGATATTGATGATTTAAGCATGCAGTTTCCATTAGGGCTGTGCCATATCGTATAGTTTGCGATAATATCGTAATAATTTTTAAAACGATATAAAAAATCTATATTGTGATAACAGTGATATTCTGACTTATTTACGTAACGGCATCATGCAGTTACCCATAATATGGCCTATGTTCTTTACATGAGTGATTTAGACAGTGAAGTACAGTGGAAAGTGGCTCTGAGGCGGAGGAATTTTCAGTCATATGGAGGTGGTTTGGTTACAAAATAACTGAAGTTTAATAAACCATGGTATTTTGTAAAATATATATTTTATTTAATGTAATTAATAGTAATATAACGTTTATTATTATTATTTTTTTATATTTTGTTTTTTGTTTGTTTTTTTCATATCGCCAATAAAATATCGTTATCGCCAAAATACCCTGAAATATTCGGATATTATTTTACGGCAATATCGCCCACCCCTATTTTCCATTATATATATATAGCCACATTCGCTTTATAGCTCTGGTACAAAACTCTAAAATATCTCGGGTTGGCGAAGAGGAAATTGTGAAAAATTAGATCTTTGGGCATCCTTTCATCACTTTATGGATTTGCTTTGCATTTGTACTTGTTTCCTTCCCTTCCCGCTTCCCTTTCTTCCTCTGGTCATTATCTCTTGGCCTGTAGCCGCGGGTGCTGGTTGAGGTGGTAGTCGGCTCTCCAGATCTATTCCACTTGGTGTTGAGCTACGTTAACCGCGGGGGCGTAAATGTCCGAGGATGGGTCTCTGTTGTGGAGGATGCCAGACACTTCCCGTGTGGAAATTGTAAGTCTCACATTTCTGACTCGTCTCCGTGTCTTCTTTCCTTTATTTCCTCTTTCTTTCCCTTGCCTCTTTGGCCTCTTGCTCACAAGTGCATACACTGATCCCAAGCTGAGCTTTATTTCAATTGGTTTCCCTGCTGTGGCTCCTCCCCTCCAACACAATGCCAAGGACAAAACCCATCACAACCCAGACAAAACCTGACAAAACAGCTAGGCTAACCTCAAAACACAGGTCTTTAACATAGACCTTTGCTGTATACCTTTCTCCCTATCCCTCCTCCCTGCCTTTTCCCTTCCTTTTTCTGTCTCAGAATGCGGTTAAATTGACGGTGCACGTGAGTGAGGCGGACATGTACCTCACACGCTTCATCCTCAGATACGTAAACACTGAGGCTGCCGTCTCCCATGGCAAAATCACAGCCTATCAGAAGAGCAGGAGAGGTATGTCTGACTGGTGCAGTAACCCATGACAGATCTAGACTCTCATCGGTTTTCCCGTCTTCATTTGGGACTCTTAAAATACAGAGCAATATTTGTCTGTTCAAATGTTTCAGTTTCTCTCTCTCTCTCTCTCTCTCTCTCTCTCTCTCTCTCTCATTATCTTTCACCAGGCTCGGATCAGTCCAAACAGATCATCTTTGCTCCCAGTTCAGAGCCCACATTTGTGAACGTGCCCCAGAACAGTTTTGTAGAGCCATTTGTACTGAACCCAGGCACCTGGACAGTGGTCATCGAGGCTGAAGGCATCTTGCTGGTGTGTTTAATAAAGCTAAAACTCAAGAGTTAAGGACTTTCATTAGGCACAAAGCAAAGTTATGTTACGTATTTCTATTAATTAAATTAGATTAAATATACCGGTGTTGTATAATTACATTTTTAATAATGGTTGCCGTAAACAATTTGTCTCTCGTTAAATATACTGTAACACACAGGATTGTTACTGTAACAAAATGCAAGTTCTGGTGGACCATAAAACTTTCAGTAACACTGGATTATGAATAATGGTTTTTGTATATAATTTTTCTTTCTGTATCTTGTTTTACTAGGATTATCTCGTGCTGTTGCCCAGTGCGTACTATGAGGCACCAATTCTACAGCTGGAAGAAACTGAGCCTTGTACATACAGCTATACACAGGACCCCAGTACAAAGTCAGTATCATGAAACACAAGATAGAACACTACATTTTGTGTGTTGTCAATTTGACTGAATATTTTGTTTCATCTACAAGGCTCTTTTCTACGCATCATACTTTAAAAATTGTGAGTGAGGCTAATGTGTGCAATTTTTTCATGTGCAGCTGTTTGCTATATAAGTACCTGTCTCTGGATGAGTTCACATCCCTGTCCGGTAATGAGGCCAGCTGTAGGGCAGATAACCATCTGCCCCGACCCTGTCATGTTGAGCAGATAACTCCCCACCACCCCAGCATGGCCATCTGCAGCGGCAATGATGTGAGTGTCTTATGCTAAAGTTTGAATAGGGCAACAAGTCCAATAATATTAATAAATGTTAACGATTATTTATTGTATAAAGTTATAGGCCCAGTAATACAATATTTTTATTGCATATGTATATAGTAAATATCATCTTTAAATTGTTACTTGCTTGAATGATACAGAAAAGATCTGTTACTGCCCTGTGCTATTGAACAGCATGTTAGCTTGTATTTATACTGTGTGTGTATGTGTGTGTGTGTGTGTGTGCAGATGAATGTGCAGCTGCGTGGTCATGTTCCTGTACCAGGTGAGTATGTGGTGGTAGTGGAATACGCCAGTGAAGACAAATCTCCACAGACCCTCACTGTGTCCATCAATACCCCCGGAGGACGTAACCATCAGGAGCACCTCACACTGCTCCACTGCAAATACAGGTGTGAAAGTGTGTCTGAATTGATCTCTTCATTCAGTGTATCATCTACATTGCTGCAGTAATTGCCTGTGTTTGTGTGTGTAGTTTCCTGTGCCGAGCAGTGTCTGTAGATGTTATGAAGCGTGTGGCAGTATATACTCTTTCCACGGATGTAGATATTCAGCTGATTGCAGACAGAAGCAGCTTTTTCCTGGTGAGGGAACTCTTGCATCATGTTTGCTGGCTTTTTACCAGTTACATCTTTAGCTTTTGGTTACCATTCACTTCCACTGAAAGTGTGTAGAACGTGTGTGGCACTCTCTTGCGCTCTTGTCTTTCCAATCACACACGCACACAGTCAAGGTTATTACATAGATTGTCAAATGAATTAATTTCCAACTGTGGGGCTGTTTAACCCATAAAATATATATTTTTTATTTACACCCCCACTCACAGATACACAGATGTATGTCTCTTTTTTATGTGTGTTTAAAAGTCTTCATAACACATGGAGAATTAAAAAAATCTGCTTTAATGATGGCAAATATACACACGTCATTGAAAGTTTGTTCTTAATGGGTTTTAATAAGCAGAAATCTCTGACTCCTTCTCTGCCTTAAGCATTCTAATATGTGTATGTCATGTCTCTTTCAGCACAAATTGTTCCTGATCCCTCTTGCTCAGTTCACTATGGAGTACCTTGCTCCTCGAGTACACTGCATCAGCACACATGGACGTTTCGCTCCAGACAGGTAGGACAGCAGGCCGAAGGCATACAAATTTGCTTGTCAATGGCCTTTCCATTTAAGTTCTCTAGGTTAATAATAATTTCCACTTTTTTCCTTTTTTCTCCAGCGGTTCCTGTGTGCCCTCTCGGTTCCAAACTCCATCTCAGTCTCTGGTTCTGAAAGACGGTCAAGCTTCATCAGTGCCAGAGCAGAGTTCGACCTCGGCTCCTTACCTTGAGCCAGATGATACCACACACTGGCTCAATAGAGACACACCCCCAACTGCTGTTGACAGTGGCGACCGTATCCGCCTGGACTCCTCTCAGGTAGACTTCATACTCATCTCTATGCCGTACTGCAACCATGTCTTTATCGCTCTTTCTGTTCATCCATTTTCTTGTGTTTTTTTCTTCTCACTACATGACAGAGCACATAATTTGTTCTGTGTGGTCTATGGATGTCTAGAATTGCTGGTTATTGTGATTGGCTCTTTGGATATTTCAGTTGTCAATTTTGAAGCATCCATGTTAATTGTTTTACAGAATGCAGCAATGTACTCAACACGTGTGCATTCCTTGGGTCGTTATGTATTCATCCTGCACTACCACCAGCCACTGCACCCAACGTTTGCCATAGAAGTCTACATAAATGGGGGACGTGTCTGGCAGGGTGAGAAAATGTCGCATTACGACAGACATTTGATTGTATGTATAGATCCATCCGTTTAGGAATGTTTGATAGAACAATAGACAGAGTTTTATTCTTATCACATATTCCTAAACTCATATTGCTTCTCAGTAAATACATGTAATTTACTGTAAACAGGATTTCAATTTTCTTTTTCTTTTTGTGGTTAAATATGTTCAATTAATGGGTTGAAAGCATATTCATTATTTGTTTTTCATTTAGTTATTTTTTGTTTATAAGAACACGTGAATGCAGCTGAATTTTAATAATGATGCATTTTGCAGCTGGTTTTATATTAAAAAGCATTGATCTCCTTCCTTACAGGCCATGCCAATGCCACCTTCTGTCCCCATGGTTATGGGTGCCGTAGTGTTCTGATCTCGGAAAACCAAATTATTCTGGATGTGACGGATCACGAAGTCATTGTGACTGTTCGTGTTCCAGATCACAAAACTTTGTGGCTGGTAAGTTCTGTAAAACCATAAGCTGGCACTATAAGAGCAGCTGTCTTTGTGTTAAATGTAGAACTTGCACCAATGTACAGTAATGTTATATATGTCCAATCCTCTATGTGTGTTTAAACATAATTTAGGACTATGTCCTAGTGGTTCCAGAAAGCCGTTACAGTTCAACTGTCCTGTCAGAAGAGCCACTGGACAAATCCTATGACTTCATCAGTCAGTGTGGACAAAACAGCTTCTACATCAAGTATGCATAATTGAAAGAATTATTTAAAATGACAATTAAAGTGCACTGAATCTGATGATAAAAAAGAAAACAAGTGGTAAATGAGTGAATTAACCAGAAATCCCTCTTACATCTATTAATTATATAATTTTAAACAATAAATGAATTATTTATTGGAATCCTTGCTTCTTTGCTCTGCCAGCCCCCTGACAGCATCTCCATTTTGCAAACACTCGGCTGCATCTTTGTCTGCTTTCTTCAATAACGGTGCACTCCCTTGCGGATGTCATGAGGCTGGGGCCGAGAGTGACACGTGTCAGCCGTTTGGAGGCCAGTGCCCTTGCAAACCTAACGTGATTGGCCGAGACTGTTCTCAGTGCGCCACTGGCTACTATGGCTTTCCTAACTGCAGACGTGAGTAGCATTTACAGAGCAGACGAAGGGAAAAAAGACAGAAAAAAGTATTTAATGTACAGGGTGGGTCATTTATGTGGATACACCTTAATTAAATGGGAATGTTTGGTGATATTAACTTCCTGTTTGTGGCACATTAATATATGGGAGGGGGGAAACTTTTCAAGATGGGTGGTGACCATGGCAGCCATTTTGAAGTTGGCCATTTTGGATCCAATTTTTGTTTTTTCAATGGGAAGAGGGTCAGGTGACACATCAAACTTATTGGGAATTTCACAAGAAAGACAATGCTTGGTTTTAATGTAACTTTATTCTTTCATAAGTTGTTTACAAGTTTCAGACCACTTGTTTAAAGTGCTGCCCATTGTTTTGGATTGTCAGTGCAACCCTCTTCTCCCACTCTTCACACACTGATAGTAACACCAAAGGAGAAATGCTAGCACAGGCTTCCAGTATCCATAGTTTCTTTAATCTTTAATTTGAAACGTATTTCTTTAATTTTGCCCTGGAGCTGTGCTATGGCTGAAAGGTTGTGGGCACTCAACAATCCAACATTCCTTCTGAAACTGAAGATATTAACAAGTACTTTACCTCGTTTTGCTGCAGTAAAAGCTCTTATTTTTTTGGTTTAGACTATATATTTGACATCAATTCTGAATCTTAGACAACCATCTAAACTCATCCCAAAGCTATTTTATGCAGGGGAAATAGATGGGTGGATGTGTGTGGTGAGGTAATACCCTTTCAATGTCTCCAGCAAGTACAGCTTATGGGCATGCATTAGCTGCTAGCTTTGTGCCAACTGCAGGCCTAAATCATACCATAATTTTGCCTCATACAATGCGTACTATGTATAAGAGTACGTCCTGCATGTATTCAAAAGTGCTGTCATAGGTACTGCTGTTCTCTTTCAGTACTGCTCTCTTTCAGTACTACTGAGTATTATTATGATACCATATTTTGTGGTTTGATTGTTGTATTAGAAGCTTATGTTCAATCACACATTTGTGTTTCCAGCATGCAACTGTGGCATCCGCCTGTGTGAGCCGGTGACAGGCGAGTGTATCTGTCCTCCACGTACTTTGCAGCCAGAGTGTGTGCAGTGTGAGCCCCAGACCTTTGGCTGCCATCCACTAGTAGGCTGTGAGATCTGTAACTGCTCCAGGCCAGGCGTCACTTCCCAGGACATCAACTGCGACACACATAGTGGCCAGTGCAGGTTAGTTATTTTCCATAATGATAGATTAGTGTAGACCTGTGCCAGTAACTGAATGTGTATGAAAAAATCTCAGTAAATGGTTAAACCAGACGTTTTTGTTGTCCATTTCCAGGATTTACACACTTTTTTTTTTAGATGATTATAAGTCAGTTCAAGACAAGATGAGTGAAAATGAAGTCATGCTGAACATTGCTCTCAGTTTCAGTCAAAGTGCAGGCTTTGTGCTCTTCATTTGTTTTTATTTTGTGAGGACAGACAAAATAGAAATGGAGATATCATAATTTAAATGTCATTTATTAATTCATGCTCTTTCATGTAATTTAAGAATTTATTTATGTGAGTAAAAATGTGTAAAATTGGATCAGACAGGCACTGCTTTAATGTAATAACGTTGTAGTTTTTCTTCTTATAAAGAAACAGAAAAAAGTTGTAAACTGACTGTGTACTACAAGCTAAATACAGTAAGGGGTGGGGGAGGGGTGAACATGCTGGAAGAGAAAGAGCGTTCAAAGAACCAGGAGAGAAAGTTTAGGAAATTTAACCCATTCCGTGTGTTAAATTTCCATTATAAATAAAGACAGTTTAGGAAAAACTAGTGGTTGTATTGTATAGTCATATTAAATTGATGAATAAATAAATAAATATTAATATATATATTTTAAGATGCTGGTCAAGTTACCAGTTCACAATGCAGTTCCAAGACACCGTGGGACCATTTCAAACCCGTACTTATTCCTGTAAAAATGATGAGGATCCCAAATATGTATTTTGTTGCCTGATTTTTCCTCATCTCCTCCTTATCATTCCTTATCTTTCATTTCTATATTCTCCTTTCATTTCTGATTACCTATCCTTTACTCCCAACAGAGATGTTTACACTTTTCTTGCTCACAATTTACAAGTTCAATCCACGAAAACTACACATTTCATATTATTATCTGCTTGTTTCTAAAGTTACTCTGAACGGTTTAGTGCTCTGATGCTAAAAAAAATACATTGTGAGGGGATCCTCTGTCATATTTCTGTTCTCACCTACCTGACCCAAAGCTACAAAATTCCACAGTATCCCCCTACATTCCACTGTCACATTGCCCCTGCCCTCAGGGAACTGGCTGTCTTTGTCTAAACAAGAATGCACACTGCAGCTCAAACTCTGAATATTACCCCAGGCACCAATGACTAGTGTTTTATGGCAGAGAAAGCAAACACTAATACACACACACATATCGGTTTGCAGAAGCAAATGCCCTCTTGTCTCCCCCAGACTTTATGGTGTCAGTAATAAAGTTGAGCATAAATACCTACAGTGTATTTGACCTGAAGTTCAAATGTCCGGAGTCATAGATGGTGTATTTTACATATTATCGATACATAGTCCATATTCTTTTAGTGTTCAGTGTATACATATTAATCAGATAAATATGTATAAATTAGGATTTGTCTCCTCATAATCCTAACTAATGCACAATTTTGTATTTGGACATTCTACAGGTGCAAGACAAATGTTATTGGTCGGCAGTGTGACAGGTGTGCTCCTGGTTTCTATGGATATCCCAACTGCAGGCCATGCAACTGCAATGAAGCTGGAACTGAGGAAGATATTTGTGACTCCATCACAGGGCGATGCCTCTGCAAGGTAGACTAACATATCAAATCACATGTAAATGCTAAAGAAAATTACACTCTTTCATTATTGTCTAATTCAACAACAAATTGATTTGAATGGTCTGATGTAAAATGGTGCATTGTCAGAAAGGTTTACACTGGTGAAAATAGAAATAAGGATTATGTTGTCTACAAGGATTATGTTGTCTACAAGGATTATAACAGTGAATCCAAAAAATGTTTTTTCATCCATTCCTACACTATATATAAGTCATTGACTGTTCTCATCTTCAGGAAAATGTGGAAGGCTCACGTTGTGACCAATGCAGGCTTGGTACATTCCATCTGGACCCCACTAATCCTAAAGGTTGCACCAAGTGCTTCTGCTTTGGCGCTACTGACCGCTGCCGCAGCTCTGACAAGCGAAGACAAGAGGTATGAAAGAAAACACACACACACACACACACAAACAATTATTTTTTTCCATTAAATGTAAGTAGTATGTAAAGGTAGGTGATATATTGGAGAATTTGCCGTTCCTGAGTATTAATAATTTTAATTATACTAAAATATATTAAAGGGTAAGTGAATATATTATTTTGCTCTGTTGCATTGTAGCTTCTCATACTTTATTTTTAGTTTAATTTCAGTCTGTTTTGTTGGTGTTATACTCTGATTGGTCACACTGCTGCCTTTTCCTAACCTAAGTATTTCCACCTAAGCATGTTATTTTAGACCAAAATGATCCAAACAGAAGAATTCTAACAAAGCAATCAATTGTGTATTAAGACTTTCCGTTACAGGTCTATTCATCTGACTAGATATTTTTTCCCACTCTAGCTCTGCTTGTTTTGGGAAGGTACTTTTAAGTGATTTATTATTTTACATTAATATAACTGTACTTTTACTTGAGTATTGATTTAGGTTCTTTTAAATCTTCTGATGTTGTCGTTTTTCTGTAATCTGGATAGACTACATATGTAGTGTACGTTAGTAGTATTACTCTTTGAAATTACTTTACCACTGTATCCATTGAACAGATTATGTATTAATCTAATTTATTTGTAATCTGTATATTTGTGTGTTGATCTAAATTTATCCATATTTGTTGTAGATTATAGACATGGAGGGCTGGGTGCTGTTGAGAGGGGACAGACAGGAGGTGCCCGTGACCTTGTACCCTGATCAGGACCTAGTGGAGGCTGATCTGACCGATGTTCCGGATGTTTACCAGGATTTACACTGGCATGCTCCCCATACATACTTGGGTGACAAGGTAAGCACATTCACCAAAAACTTGAACATAGCAGCTGAACACTACCCAACAAAGTTGGACTTTTATTAATGTAGCATAGTTTTGTTTTGAGTATAGCACTTTGTGTAGTGTATTTGTTACTGACCTCACTAATGTTCTTATTGCTCAATGCTGAAAAAGACCTTCCCAGAAGAGCCACCTATGTTTCAGTAGTAAAGCAACTGCTACTACATACATATAATATTTAATTGAGACCTAATTTACATTTTCTTCAGAATGTTCTCCAAACTGAATGAATCATCCTATTCATGCTCTCAGAAATGAGAGTTAAATAAAATCAATGTTGTAAAATTACTAAACGTTCTTCTGCATATTGTGGAACTCTCAGTGTGTATAGCTTTAAAATATTCAAAACCAATAACCTCACATGAATGCAGCTGTGCTACAGACCAATTGGGTAATTGTTTTAATCTCTTTTTTATGTTATGTTCTTTAGGTGTCATCATATGGTGGCTACCTGCGGTATCAGTTACATTCACAGACAATGCGAGGGGACTCTCTCTATGTGCCTTCTGAAGCCTCTCGACCTGACATCATTCTTAAGGTGTGCTCAAATTTACTTTTAAATTGTTCATGAATTATAATATATTTTACCACAGCAAGACATTGACTGGATGAAAACAACACATCAAGATATATTACTAAATTTCCTGTGTCTTTTATATGCAGGGAAACCAGATGACACTGGTCTACATGGAGAGAGAGTACTCTTCTCCTGAGCAGCCTCATGAAGGAGTAGTCCATCTAGTTGAGGTAAGAGAATTAGCATTAGCACCTGATCACGCAGTAAGAAACCATTTGGAACATGGATGAAACACACATGTATTTTCCACTACTGACGATATCACGCAGCAGTTCTTCAGGAATTTTCTTCTTGTTCTCTCTTTGTAGGGGAGTTTCCGTCATGCTCAGACGGGTAATGCAGTGTCTCGAGAGGAACTGATGATGGTGTTGGTTGCTCTGGAGTCTCTTCAGATCCGTGCTTTGCACACTCAGTCTGCCCAGGCCGTCTCACTGCGGGCAGCTGTGCTGGAGGGTGCTGAGCATCTGCCTGCTGGTCGCCATGCCAACAATGTAGAGATCTGCCTCTGTCCAGCCAGCTACCAAGGAGATTCATGCCAGGTAAACCTCCTCATAACGCTCTGTTGTTCCCAACTCTGGTCCCTGTCAGATATAAAAGGCTTTGAAATTAATATTTAAATAAAATGTATATTTCACTAATATATTGTGGTCATCAGAAAAATACATTGTGTGTGCTCATTGCCCCCTAGTGTTCACTAGTGTGTGTGTAAATATGTGTTTCGGTGCATGGAATGGGTTAAATGAAGAGAACTAATTCTTCTGTGTGCAAGCACAGTGGCCAATAAAGTGATTCTAATTCTAAATATAATATGACTTTTGATATGTTAACATAAATAGATGGGTGACGCAGCAGGTAGTGTCCCTGTCTCAGAGCTTCAGGTGACTGTCTGTGAGGAGTTTGGTGTGTTCTCCCTGTGTCAGCGTGGGTTTACTCTGGGTTGACTCAAAAGTGTCCATAGTTGTGTGTTGCCCTGTGAAGGACTGGCGCCCCCTCCAGGGTGTGTTCCTGCCTTGCGCCCAGAGATTCCGGTTAGGCTCTGGGCCCACTGCGACCCTGCACTGGATAAGCAGTTTCAGACAATGAATGAATGAACATAAAAAATCTTAATTCCAAATGATTTCAACGTATAAGACTGTCAGTAGGGCAGTTGGCTTCTTTAGTTTATTTAACAAATGGAAATCAATATCTAAAAGTACACATCCTTATTAAAGTAGCACAGCTGACTAATAAGTAATAAATCATGCACATATTAAGTCAGTTTCTCTCACTTTTTCTCTTTTCAGAAATGTGCTCCAGGTTTTTACAGAGACACCAAGGGTCTGTTCTTGGGCAAGTGTGTCCCCTGTAACTGTAACGGCCATTCTGATCGGTGCCTGGATGGATCTGGCATATGTGTGGTGAGTATATCACTCTTGCATGAGCTAACATTAGGCCTTTTAGTAAATAGTTTGTATGTATTCTTCTCAATCCAACAGCAATTCAGGAGTGTCTCAGTAAAGCCGCTTGTACAGCCTTTATACTGAATTTATGCTGAATCTATCATCAATGTTTTGAACCATTCATTTGCAGAACTGTCAGCATAACACAGCTGGAGATCACTGTGAGAGGTGTCAAGGTGGATTTCTCGGCAACACCACAGTGGATGGCTATGCTGTGGCCTGCGCCAGCTGCCCCTGCCCACTGCAGGTGGTATCTAACAAGTCAGTGCCGTCACCTCATAAACATCTATTGACAATATACTGTATACAGCTGCACTATTACTCACTGGCATTTGTATTGCTTTGTAGTTTTGCTATTGGCTGTGTTGAGAAACCCAACCAAATGCAGTGTCTCTGCATGCCTGGCTATGCAGGCCCTAAATGTGAAAGGTAGGACTTAAACTTATTATATTAAAACTCCATCTTCTCCTCACTCACATTTACCTTCAGTTACTGAACTAAACTCTACGGTCAAATATTCCTGGATGCCTTGCTTAATGTTTCTTCAGAAAGAAATTACATTACTAGGTAGTACGTCCATGCATAAGAGCATTAGTGGAGTAAAATGGATATAATACGTGTATTATTACATACATTCACTAATATTAAGATGTTTTTACAAATCTTTGGGCATATGCTGTAGCTTTTTATTTCATCAAGGTCATAGCTTTCAGAATCAGAATCAGAAATACTTTATTGATCCCAGGGGGAAATTGCAATTAGGGTATCTTATATTGACCAGCCGATTATGACTAAATTTCTTCATGCATCACTATAGGTGTGCCCCAGGTTACTATGGAAACCCCATGGTGATTGGCAGCACATGCCAACCCTGCAACTGCAATGGCAACTCAGACCCCAACATGCTTTTCCAAACCTGTGACACTATCACAGGGGAATGTCAGGACTGCATGCATAACACAGCAGGACCACACTGTGAAATCTGTGCTCCAGGTTTCTTTGGAGATGCCATCACTGCTAAGAACTGCACCAGTAAGAGTCTCAGAATACTCATTCTAAAGCTTATGGTTTTATTAAGGGCTGTAGAAGTGCTATAAAAGTTTTAGATGTTTTAATACATTTCTGATGTATCGTGAAAAAAGTAAGCTATGACATGATAAATAACGTTTTGTAGTATGTATATTTAGACTTCAGATTTGATTAGCATTTCTGCAGTAGAGGGTATGCACCTGTCATCACAGCTGGCCGGAGTCATTGCCGTTATGGCAAAAAGACTGAGTGGTGGTGTTTAGTGTGAATGCAGTGAGAACACTAACATCTAATGCTATGCTAATGCAAGTATCTTCTATGCAACTGCCCATAGTTTGTTTATTCTTTCTGAGTTCTTACTGAGTGACAGTGTGGTGATTCACTGTCTAACTGGCTTTAATTTAATTGGGTCAGTGCTTGTTTCAGTCCCAGTTTTGCTGATTCACTTTAAAAAGGTTCTTTCTGAAAGTGTATTTCAGTAATGACAGTGGTTCTCTATAGAACCACACATGTTCAAAGAACCATCATGCTTACAGTATTTGCAAGTCGTTGTATGTTTTAAAAATAGTTCTAAATAGCACCAAAAAGGACTCTTCTGCTATTACAAGCTTGAAATCAATAACACGAGCAGAACAATTTTTGGTGCTTGAAACATTTTCAAAATAGAGCTATATACAACCATATACATATACATTTTGATCTGAAGAAAACTTTCACAATGAAAACCCTTTAAGCATGCAGCTTTTTTTAGACTGAAGAGCACTTAAAGTACCATCTTTTTAAGAGTATATTAAACACAGCTGAGTGTTTTCCACTCAGTCTGAGTGGGGGCATGTCATGGCAGGAAAGTGACATCAGTGCATACCCTTTATAAATGATATTCTTCATGTTTTGTGTGTGTGTGTGTATATATATATATATATATATATATATGTATATATATATATATATATATATATATATATATATTTATATTTATATTTAAACTAATGCCTTCTCCGTGAGCATGGTGCTTGTATAAATTTATATATAATCACAGTAAATACAAAAAAATTATATAAAACAAATAAGAAATATAAGCTTTTTTCTATAAAGTAGTAGGTGTGAGTAAGTTTGAAAAACAATGTTTTGTTCAGATTCTCCTTGACCCCATGATTTTGTTAAATCAACAGCACACATTATTTAAAATCATTATTTATCAATCGGTAACACTAAGTATTGGATGATAACCTCAAATAATATGGACTCCACGAGGAGAGGTTTAGAAAAAGTTAAACCAACACATTCACACACAGAATATCACACTTACTGGATTAATGTTATTTGTTTTTGTTCTAATGTTGGGCGTTATTTGTTGTTTGTTTGATTTTTTAGCAAATAACTGTTACTGCTCAGATAAATTGCTTTTTAAATCTCATAATGTCTGGTGTCTTAAACTTTTGCACTGTAATATATACATATATCCAGTTTTAATCATGTTTGTTTTGGGAAAAATTACTACCCAGGATGCAACTGCTCTCCATGTGGCACTGCTTCATGTGACCCTTACACTGGGCAGTGTCATTGTAAACCTGGTGTTAACGGCGTCCACTGTGACCACTGTGGGGTAAGACTTATTATTATTATTTTTGAAGATCTTTTGTAAAAATACTTATTTGCTCCATGTTTGGGCTAGTGTGACATTACAAATCATTGCTGTTTGCTTGTTTAGCTTGGTGCTTTTGGCTTTGAGTCATGTGCGGGCTGTCTGCAGTGTGATTGCAATGCTGCGGCAGCGCTGGTTCAATCATGTGACAAGGTTACGGGATCTTGTGCATGTCAGCCAGGAGTGAACGGACCAAACTGCCAACAATGTGCTCCTGGGTACTGGAACTACACCTCAGATGGCTGCATGAGTGAGTCCTCTCTCTATCTCTTGGCTCGGCAGGTTTTTTCATGTCCAGTCAACTGTGCTAAAACTCAGCAAATCCGAGCAATAGCTAAAGTATTCAAACAAAGTTTTTGAAAAACAAAACAATATTATGGTTAAATGAGTTTATGCTTATTTTACATGGTTAATTTACAAGAAAAAACATTTTGCATGGAGTTTGTATATTAATCGCATTTGTAGACTGGGTTAATCATACATATGTAATATTTCTACTTCTTTTCTATAAACCACTTTTTAACACATTTTGATTAACTTCCAAATCCTAAGTTGTTTCACATCATCATGTGTTTATGTGTTTTCCTCTCTCGTTGTTTAGGGTGTGACTGTAAGGGTGGACGGTGTGACCCACGTACTGGAGAGTGTCACTGTCCACCAGGTCTGACTGGGAAACAGTGTGATCGCTGTGTTGATGAATACAGTGTACCATACATTAGAGGAGCAGATGTCCACTGTGAACGTCAGTACCCACACCCACTTCTGAAAATTCAGTCCAGGACTTCTCTTATAACAATAACATGAAGGACATGAAAATGATATAGACCTGTTGCATACATTTATAATTTGCATCATAAGATAAATTACATAAATACTCAGGGAGTGAAAGAAGATGCCTCAATCTGAAGCTCAGTGCTTGAGAAACCCTGCTGTGAATATGTGGGACTTCATAATCAGCCAAATATTTTCTGCCTGTTAAATATTAATCAGGCTGCACTGCATACATTACATCCTGCTTCTTTCCTCCACCAAGTTATTAATGACTACAGTTCAGATTTCTTTCTATTTTTGAGCATATCTGATTCAGTTGTGTGTGTGTGTGTGTCTGTGTGTGAATGCAGGATGTGACAGCTGTGTTTTGGTGCTGCTGCAGGATATAGACAAAGTGAAAGACAATATTAGCTCTGTGAATTATCAGCTGAGGAACGTCAGCACCAGTGCCCTCGTCTGGGCTCAGCTCTACAACCTTAACAAGTCTATGGAGAATATATCTGTGAGTCTTACATAGATTCATATGCACTGTTTTGAATAACACTGGTCAAATTACATGTTTTGTTCATTCATGAAAATATATATCTAAAATGGTGTGTATTGTCCAACTATTTAACCTGTTTCCCAGAATTCCATAAACAACTATAACAGCACTCTGGATGAAAGCAGAGACAGGGCAGACACACTAGAGGAGGAGCTGCAGACCATCCAGTCTGACATCTCTGATCTTGAAGAAAAGGTACAGAGAAGATCTCTGCTCACACTGAAATGAAAACTTTAAATCATATGTATATCATGAATCATATGTATATACACTCATTTTACATTACACTTAGTAAAAAGTATAGACTTTAAACTCATTGAATATTATGCCTAATATAGGGTGGCACGGTGGTGCAGCAGGTAGTGTCGCAGTCACACAGCTCCAGGGGCCTGGAGGTCGTGGGTTCGATTCCCACTCCGGGTGACTGCCTGTGAGTAGTTGGTGTGTTCTCCCCGTGTCCGCGTGGGTTTCCTCCGGGTGCTCCGGTTTCCTCCCACAGTCCAAAAAAAACACACGTTGCAGGTGGATTGGTGACTCGAAAGTGTCCGTAGGTGTGAGTGTGTGAGTGAATGTGTGTGTGTCTGTGTTGCCCTGTGAAGGACTGGCGTCCCCTCCAGGGTGTATTCCCGCCTTGCGCCCGATGATTCCAGGTAGGCTCTGGACCCCCGCGACCCTAAATTGGATAAGCGCTTACAGATAATGAATGGATGAATAATATAAAACCTGATGTTGTGGCAGCTGTTATTGAAGCTTTGAGAGCCTTTAAATGCCACGTTTTGTACAATGACTGTAAACTGTAAATAACACATTTATACAGTATATGAACTCTAGAATGCTATATTATATCTATTAATACATATATTACATTATGTTTCAATTTTAAGTAACATACAAATACCCATTGCGTTTATTTTTGCTTTGCTTTATGGAAATCATAAACGGTTGCAAATGGTTTAAATTATTACCACTTATTTTTTAAAGATATACTAAGCATGTACTGTAATTTGTCTATATTTCATGTTGATGCATGTTTTAGGCGTCAGTGTCAGCAAGAAAAGCAGAGGCAGTGGGGAACAAAACCAGAGCAACACAAGACAGAGCCCAGGACCTCTTGGACTTTGTTAAAGGCAGCCTGAAAGACATAAAAGGTAGAGTGTAGATATTATTATTATTATTATTATTATTGTTGTTGTTGTTGTGTTATTATATATCTAGTTATGTAAAGCTGAATAATTACATACAATTGCATTATTTAATTGATCACAATTATTAATCACATTTGTATAACAATATATTTTCCCACTGAATATTTCACATTTTTATGCCTATTTGAGGGGACAAAAACACTACATTTTGAATTCATTCTGTTCATTAATTGAGTGACATTATTTTCATCACGTGAATGCAGGGAATGCAGGTGAATCTGAACCCGAAAAACGTGTAATATTCATAGCGTGAACCAGTGTCTTCCAGTCTTGCAACCTATGAGTGTATATATCATGTTAGATCAAATGTACAGCAAATGTTCAGTACGTTTGCAACTGGAGCCTCTCTATCTTATTTTGGTATCCTATTTGTTTTTGTTAGTTTTGTTAGTCTCCCAGAAGCTTTGTCCAGTGCAGTCTACTAAAGAAACTGAAGGTGTAACTTTAAAAGCCATTTAAAAGTTAGTATTTGAATGATAGAACTGGAATGGTAGATTCTGTTACTACATTATATAGCATCTGAAATGTGTAAGTTTGAAATTTGAAATCTGGAAAAAGTATGTCATTCTCTAATTTTGATCTCTACTCTGTATGTGCCATATGTACTCTATATGTTACTAATATAATTCACTGCTTTAATAAGTCATTGTGTTTGTGCATTTTTAATGTGCTGATCATAAACTCACTAATAAAATCTGTAATGTAAAGTGGTATTTCATCACAAGTTTTTATATTTCTACGGCTGGGCAGCTATTTTGGAGCAAGTAAAGAACGCAACACAGAATGGATCACAGGAGATGGATGAGAAAATGCTTAGGCAGATACTGGAGGATGTTGCATTCATGATGAAAGACATGCGTTTCAGAAACACCCAGCACCAGAGGAATCTCGCAGAGAATGAGAACACTGAAGCAAACAAATGTGAGTGAAAAACACTGATTTATTTATGAATGGACCATTAAGCTGCTTATTCCAACTTATTTCAAGTTATATACTTAATTATTTTTCAACGATGTCCATTCGATAGCACTGATGTGATTAGCATTCATAGTGTTTTTTCAAAATGTTTTAATTTAACTGACTGGGTCATTTAAAGCGGTTGATGTAAAAAGTTGTGCCGAGAAACATGACTCAATTAGTCTCAGCCACAGACACCCACAAGTTGATGGAAAGCCTGATATTTTCAATGCGTTAAGCTGGATTCACTGTCAGGATTCGGCCATCGTGCCAAAACAGCAGACTTGTGATTGGTCATTTTATGTGTCAGTCAAATTTCTTGTCCTGCAGTAGTAGGCAGCTTTTGGCCATGTGATGTGACGAAAGGTACCAGACTATGACTGAGACTATGACTGAACTGACTCATTACAATACTAATGATAGGAGGTGAATACGACCAATGAAAATGTGCATCTGAGTTTTCACATACAATGTTGATAAGGGTAAAAATTCAATATGAATATTCAATATGAATAAAAACAAACCTTTAGGTAAAATTCTTGCTCAAATTTCCATCATACACCTCTCTGCCACAAATGTATTTAAATGTTTTACATATCTTAGGAAATAGGCATCATGTTTATAAAGGTTTCATGAACTATCTTTATGTGAAGAAGATTTTAAAATCATTTAACTCTACACTCATCAGTCTCCAATCTCCACTTTTGTCTCCACTACTGTGACAAATTCATTTTAGAAAGAACATTTCACTGGATATCACTCTGAATGCTACTAATTAAAAAATCCAATTCTCTTTTCATTGTCAGCACTATTAAACAAATTATTTTTTTTTTATTTTTTTACCGCTCTCTAGTGATGGATCGCGTGAAGGAGGAAATGGCTGGCCGTGTTGCTGCTAATGAAGCTACAGTACAGGCCATCAAAGACAAACTAAATAAGTTCCACCAGGAGCTAATGAGTCTGAGAGATGCTTTAAATGAGGCTGTTAACAAAACCGCCCTTGCTGTAGAGGCCAACAACGTCAACCAGAAACGCCTGGAAGAGAATCAGGTAACCCACAAACACCAAAACACTAGCTTAAAATCACAAAAATCCACTTTCACTGAATCTGTCTAATCTAATTAAGATTTTATAATTTAGGAAAAAGTGAATGAACTGAGGAACAAACAAAAAGAGGTAGAGGACACCATGCAGATGGCCGAAGAAGATGTAGCTCAGGTCAACGACATGCTGTCCATGCTACAGGACGCCAAAGAGGTTAGACCCTACACAAATTGTATTGACTTCATACTATAAGCAAATATTTGTGTGTGTAGATACATTACATATATATTCTTATAAGTATATTGTATGTATGATCAGTGCTTCTAGAACCCATACCAACTACATATATTCATCAAATGACTGTTGTATAAAACAAACACAGTAACAAGCGTCTAAGATTTTATTTCATCGGGGCTTTTGACGTAAGTCTAAGAAACAAAGGATGCAGTGTAGATGTGAGAGGTTTCTTTTCCTTGTTTTATTTCTGTGAATATGAAATTAAGAATGAAGAAGATCATTTCATTCATATATGTCTCTGCAGGAGTTTGTGTATTGTCTGCTCCATTGACTGTAGAAACATGGACGGCATGTTTCCCTTCTGTTCTATGGAAATGAAGCCAAAATTTTCCACCATGTTGTCAGATTTAATACCAGTAGAGAGCTGAGGCTGAGGCAGATATGCCTTCTCATTAGAGTAGACCCTGCTTCTTCTTACAGAGCAGGCAACAAAGCAGTCACCCCATTTAAGGGGGTGTCCATTCCATTCTTATGGGGGCCACGTAATAATTTCTGCTCCATTTAAGGTGGAGAGGAAAGTTCTGTAGGCTTCAAAATAACTTCAGCACAATTTACTGTGGAAAGGAACATTCTGCAAGCAGCAGAACACAGCTATTTAAGATGGAGAGGAAAGTTCTGCAGACAGCAGGATATCAGTGCTGCCCCAAATAAATTGGAAGGGAAAGTTGGTAAACCCCTGTAACTGCTGGAACTTGTAAGGTGGAAAGGAGAATTTGAATCTTCAAGTATCATGATGGTATAATATAATATATCATATCATATCATTTCACCTTTAAATTGAGTAAAATTCTGCCTAAATCTTGGACACATGTAGAGCCATTTCCTTTCTTGCTTACTCTCTCTCTGTCTGTTTTTGTTCTCACTCCCTTTCCCTCCTTTCCTCCCTGTAGGAATATGAGCGCTTGGCTGCTCAGCTGGATGGGGCAAGGCAGCCTCTGGTTGAGAAGGTGCAGAAGTTTGCTTCCTCTGGTGAAAAAAGCCCTCTGGTGGAGGCAGCTGAGAAGCATGCTGAGCTTCTTGACCAGCTCGCCAGAAACCTCTCCAGGTGCTTTATATTTCTGTTATTATCTTTTGTTAACACATTCCTTTGTGTTTCCACATACACGTAGACACCTTTTTCATCATAATTTGTCTCATTGTGTTTGAGCAGTGTAATTACTGACACAAACCAGGACGGCTTCATCCAGAGAGCACTGAATGCGTCCCGAGCTTACACTAACATCATTGACAGCGTGAAGGAGGCAGACATTGTTGCCAGGGAAGCTAATAAATCAGCTTCAGAGGCCCTGAAGGTAAGACAAAACATACATTTATAGCAATAAAGGCGTGATTGATCTTCTGTCATTAGTTGGATATTGATTCAGTTGTCTTTCAGAAACCTACAAATAGACAATGCCATATCATTTTGATGGCCTGAAGACAAAGTATAAAAAGGGATTATATTGAAACTGTTTCCTCCCACATTCCAAAAACACACGTTGGTAGGTGGATTGGTAACTCAAAAGTGTCCATAGGTGTGAGTGTTTGAGTGAATGTGTGTGTTGCCGTGTGAAGGACTGGCGCCCCCTCCAGGGTGTATTCCTGCCTTGCGCCCAATGATTCCAGGTAGGCTCTGGACCCACCGCGACCCTGAACTGGATAAGCGCTAACAGATAATGAATGAGTGAATGAATGTTCTTGTATAATGTGGTAAACATGAACTGTGGTTTGGCTAGCTGTGAAAGATGTTTTTAATTGAACATTATTCCCAGTCATACTAGAGTTTTTTGGACAGAGAAACCAAGGAACAGACTAATAGCCTTAACAAATATTGGTAATAAGCTTGGTTCTGAAATTAGGTAACAGTGTCGTCGCTGCAAGTTTTCAGTCTATTGTTGTCATAACAACAATAACATAACAACAGTAACAACAATATCTGGTCAGTTTGAGCTATATATTTTTTTAATTTTGGATCATCTTGTATGAAAACTAATTTAAATCCAATTGTGCTTATTGCAAGTTTTCTTAGTGCACTTTACAACCACTATTCCACATGTCATATATACAGTGAGCTGTGCTTTATTGTTGTACAGAACCAGGACCTTCCACAGCAGGTCAAAGCACTTAAGAACCAAAGTGATGAGCTTATGGAAAATGCAACAGCTCTTAAAGATGAGTTCACAAAAGGTATTTATTTGCAATCAACTAATTACTGCATCCAGAAAGTAGTATGGGACAACTGGCTAACGCATGTATGGTTACATTTTATTCTGTTAAGACAAGGAAATCGCAATCATTTTCAAAAAATCCTTCTTTGATCTTAATGCAAGTTATGCACTCCAATACTGAGCCTAGTTTATATGTGACTTGAATTGGACAGAGGTGAAGCCTCAGTTGCAAGACATCAAGAAGAGGCTACAGAATGCTGAGACGAATAAGAACAACCTGTTAAAGAAACTACAGAAGGTGCAGGATTACCTAAATTCAACTAAAGGTCTGGCCTTTCTCTTCTTTTAACCTTTTTTTTAACTTTTTACTGGAAGAATTCTGTACAGTTTCACATCAAGAAATTACTAAACTGTTGTGTGGAGACAAAATTAGTGATGGCTTTGTGCGTATGTAGGAAACACATCGCAGGAGATTCAGACAGCCAAGGATGCAGTAGAGAAGGCTAATAGCACTATAGCTGATTTGCTGGAGACCCTGGCTCCTATGAAAGAGAAGCTGGATAAGTGGCAGAAAGATTATGGATCCACCAACACCACCAGTGAAGAAATCAATGATGCAATCAGCGAGGCTAACAAGTCCGGTGAGGTTATAATTCATTACTCATTTCTCCTTTATTTCAAAATGATTTTATTGCTGTTTATTGTGATATCAGAATCACTTTATTGGTGTGTGTGTGTGTGTGTGTGTGTGTGTTTTTTTCTGCAGTGGGTGCACTCACTGAAACCATTCCTTTATTGATGAAAAAACTGGACAGCTTGCAGAATACATCAGTCCAGATGCCCAACATCTCTGAAAACATTGTGAGAATCCGCGAACTAATAGCAGAGGCTCGGAAGGCTGCCAACAGGGTACATTTCATCAGCAATTCACATAAAATACATTACTACTTACTTACATTATTTTATAATTCCTCTACAAGCTCAATTTCTAGAAAAATTGGGATACAGTGAAAAATGTTTAAATATTTAAGCTGGATTTATTTTTGAATATTAGCCCATATTTAATTTGCCAGTCTGATGCCAACAACACATTCCAAAAAGTTGAGACGGGGTAACAAAATTGTCTTATAACAGAAATAGAAAAAAAAAGAGTAACATGACTGAGTTTAAAAAGAGCATCTCAGAGATGATAAAATGTTCAAAAGTAAGGATGGGTTCACCATTGTCTGGCTGTGATCTTTGCACAACACATTAAAAACTGAATGAAGAATACTCAGTTGACTGAGTATTTATTTATTTATTTATTTAGGTGGGTGTGTCAATGAAGTTTAATGGTAAGTCTGGAGTGCAGGTGAGGACTCCCAGTAACGTCGCTGACCTGGCTGCCTACACCCTCCTCAAGTTCTACATTTCACTCCCCGGAACCTCACGTAAACGCCGCCAAACCGGCAACAAACAGTTCGTGTTCTACCTCGGCAACAAGGACGTAAGTCAGCTACATTTATGAGCAAAGATATTCACAGTATTAAACGTAAATATTGCCTTAATTGGTCGTGAAATCATAGCTTGTGTTTTGCATGTGAACAAAATAGTTTTGTATGCATAATAATGAAATATGAAATGAATTTGTGGCATAAATATGGTGTGTGTGTGTTGCAGTCCCAGAAGGATTTCATGGGGATGATCCTGGAGGACAACAAACTCCGCTGGTATTTTAATTTTGGGGATAAAACTGCTCAGGGAATCACAAAGGATGATGTCCTCTCAGGTGGTGCTTTCAGCACTGTCTTCCTGGAGAGGTGAGTGGCATACAGTGTATTCATTATTATTCACATGATAAAGTAGGCCCCTCCAGAGTGTGTTACTGCCTTGTGCCCAGTGATTCTGGGTAGGATCCGAACCCACTGCAACCCTTAACTTGACAAGCAGTTGCAGACAGTGAATGAATGAGTGAATGAATAAAGTCGGCACATCAGTGTTTCTTCTCAAACCGTCAGTTTTTATGAGGAGTTTATCCCCTTCGCTGCGGTTACTGCCTCTGCGT
Source organism: Hoplias malabaricus (assembly GCF_029633855.1). NCBI lineage: Eukaryota > Metazoa > Chordata > Actinopteri > Characiformes > Erythrinidae > Hoplias > Hoplias malabaricus. The sequence continues at coordinate 10,004,965 of NC_089804.1, forward strand.
GAGATGTTGGAACTTTACTGTGATAATTTGAGCTATAATAAGGGCATTAGTGAGGTCAGATACTGATGCTGGAGGATCAGTTCTGCATCATAAAAAAAGCAGAAACAGCTTTTGAAATCTGTGTATTTTTCATGTAGGATGATGCAGTATGGACAAATGGCGATAGGCCCAGATGTAAATAGATTGTCTAAGGTGGCAGTGGGGACAGAAGGTGACACCGGCCTTCTGAACCTTCCCACAGAGGACACTGTCTTTTATGTTGGAGGCTATCCTAGCAGCTTCAAGGTGAGTGTATGCGAGACTGTACTTGGCATTTATAACTACATTTATTTTGTATTGTTCATTCACATTTAATTGAATGTTTACTGGTAAAATTGCTGGCTACTATTTCTGTGTTCAGGACATTCGTGTGCAATTATTAACTCTCATCGCTTAACACTTTCCCAGCCTCCCACTGAGATGCTGCTACCAAGCTTCCAGGGCTGCATTGAACTGAATAGTTTAAATGAAGAGGTTATTAGCCTCTATAACTTCGAGCAAACCTTTGAGCTCAACACCACAGAAGATGTTCCCTGTCCACGGTAAGAACATTTCAGTTTGAGCATTAATAGGAAATTCTATATGGAAAGTAATAGGTTTGTAATTCCTTTGTATAATGATTGAAATAACTGTTAAGCAGAAAAACCATTTTGATGTTTCTGAAATGTGTAGTAAGAGGAGTAGTCCTGTATTTTCTTGACAGCAGTCATAGGCATGAAGTTTCAAATATCAGGTTTGTATTACATATCTGTTAATAAATAACTGTCATCGTGAACTAAAAATGTTTTTGTATGTGTTTTATCGCAGCTCTAAGGAGGTAGTGACCCAGCAATGGGTAAATGATGCAGCGTATTTTGATGGTACAGGCTATGCTGAAATTACCCTTAAAGGACCATGCATGAGTTTGCGCCTTAATCAGGAAATCAAACTCGTCTCCCAGGATGGAATTCTACTCCTGCTTCGCAGTGAGGTTAGACATAACCATGCATTGTCAGTGACCCAACACAGTGATTTCAACCGAATAGCATGTAGTAAAATGGTTTACAAAGCAGTGAAAACACACGAAAAGTCATTCACAAGTCAGGTCATAATTACCATCGCATTTTTTTATATTAGGAAGAAATCAGGGTTAGTTTAGGGTTAGGCTTCCTGCTTTTTTCAAGCATAATTTCAAAATGCAAAAGCCTGAGATATTTATGAGTTGCTTCAACTGAGTCAAGGGTACAATAAGATTAACTTTGCCAAAGTTTTATGTGCACGCTACAAAACGAGTGAATCAAGAGGATGTTGGGCTCCAAAGGCTCATCACTGTGCAAGGGCTAGAAAGGCTATTCCATCTGGTCCTGAACTGGCCTACAATTGTTCTGTAACATCAGCACTGAGACTTAGAGGAGAGGAAGATTATCTCTTTGGAAGAAGAAGCAACTGAAGGAAGTCCATGAGTCCATTTTTCTTTTACATCACATTACACTCAGTTAGGCATGGGTGGTTTATCTAGGGAAGTGTTAGCCACAGTATGAACTACAGAAAGGAGACAAATCAGGGATCTTACACAGCCATTCTCTCTCCAACAGGACAAGTTTATGTGTGTTGCTGTGCTTGGGTGGAAAGTGAAGTTTTTCTATAACTTCAATGGGACATTTGTGGAGGAGGTGTATACTGGCACAGAGCCTGAAAAGCTGCACATTGGTGACACCAAATCCAAATCGGTGAGCTCAGCTCATATTTAATGCTCATGCATTATATTTATTTTTAAAGGCATATATGCTTACAGTAATGGTCTTAAAAATTATGAATGTAAAAATTAACAGTATCAAAAGTTGGAATGCACATTTTTTCATTATTTTTATTACTGACATTACCTTCCTTAAACATATCCTTAAATATATACTTCTTCTGAACTGTAAGGAAATTGTAAATGACATTTTTCTGATATTTTAACATTAAACACGAACAATGATTTTTTTTTTCCAAGGTGAATGTCATTATAGCCACCCGTGACAAGCAACCGCTACTAATGGTGAGACGAGAGCGTGATGTTTTGTACCAGGTTTCTTCTAATGACATCCCCTGTTTCACTGGGAACTACTTTATGGCTGGTGTCCCTGAAGACCAAATGCCAGAGAGGTAAACACAAATCTACAATGTCTTATAGGTTTAGTTTCCTTGTACAATACAGTGCCATCCAAGAAATTCCCATGTAACTGCATTTCATGGTCTCAGATACTAGAGGGCATTTCAAACATCTTAGATTCACCATTTAGAGATTACCTTTTTACTCAAAATATGAAACTGTCTCAAACATTACAGGTGGCAAAGAGCAAGGACTTTTTTTTTTTTTTTTTTTTTTTTTTTTTTTTTTTTGGGGTACATGTCGAGCTATATGTTAAGCTGTGTATATTTGTCTGTGGCATAGTATTTAAGTAGTCTTAGTTTCTAAACTATATTAACATATTGTGCTTTTTCACTGCATGGGATTGGCTCGTCAATAGCCCTGTATCTTACGGAAACCACTGGCTTTGAAAACCACAACAGTGGTTTGTACCAGGTGCGAGCAGGGACTAATAAGATACCTGGTTCCAATGACAAGGTACTAGATTTGACTAGTGGAAAAGCACCAATACAGTCATTGAGAAAGAAAATAAAGCACCCAGATTGCTGCAAAACACCGTATGCATTTATGTCACAGGCAGATATGTAAATGATTACAGGTGTGGTCTTATGATTACACTGGGGCTTGCCATAAAGCATAAATTGTTTTCCCCCGCCGCTCCATAAAAAGGCTCTTTTTGGTAGTGTACCTATTGGGGAGAGATCTGTAATTGCTGGACAGGCTTCTATGACACATTTGTAGGTTGTTGAAACACTTTGAGAGGGGGTGAATCTTTGGACTGAGAAAAGCAGGATAGGATGACAACCGGGGTTAAGTATGGAGGACTTCTGATTAGCACCACAACTGCTGGTGTGATTGTCTAGGAGCCACCACATATGGCAGTCAGTCACCAATAGTAATGATACCTGAGTCACTAACAACCTCAGAGCTTTCGACCGGCATTTTTTTGGCAGGATAATTCTTGCCCACACACAGCAAAGATTTACCAGGAACCTGATTTATTGCCACTTTAACATTTGTCTTACCAGCCAGGGCATCAACTTAGACGGCCTAGATCGTGCAGTATCTGCAGGCCCAGCTGCAACATCTGTTGGCAAATATGCTGCAGGATCTTACAGAAACTATATGCCACCATGCCCAACTATATCTCAGCTTGTATCCAGGCTAGATGTGGACCAGGTTGCTAGTACCTCCTTTTAGTTTTGAGTTTTCCCCAGTAAAGTTATCCTTTTTCATTCGATGCCAAAAACTTCAACGAGTCCTTGTTGCATATTTTTTTTGTTTTTCAGTGAGTGTAATAGCTGGTTCCATAGCTGAGTGCCTAAATATTTGAGCTTATATTTTTATATGTACATAATGCTGTGCAAAGAACTCAAACATCTGAATCATATACATCCATATGTAAAAAATTTACTTAATGTGTATTTTGCCATGACTAAATGTAGTTGTTTTTTTGTGTGTGTGTGTGTGTGTGTGTGTGTGTACAGTCTCAAGCCCTTGTTCCCTAAGCAGGGCTCTCTAAAGGGCTGCTTCAGGAAGATTACCGTCATGACCAGCTACGTTGACTTAAAGAGTATGAATACTTCAGGGGTCAGCTTTGGTTGCCCCGACTACCTACTGGTGAGTTGTTGCCACACGCTCCTAACCAAAATATATATATATTCCTTACATGCAGAATTAGAATATATTTAAAGAGGTCTGTTCTAAGTTAAGTGCATGTTTTGGAGGTTGTTCCAATTGGTGTGTATCTCATTAAAAACCGTACAATACCCCATATAACGAGTACTGGTACTTTAAGAAGTGTTTTAAAATAAGAGCTGTATTTCCACCGAGTGCCACAGGAGATGAGAAATTAAAAATGCAAAAATATATATGTAAACGACTCTTGCAAAGTGGTTTTTTATTTTTTAAAGTTTTTATATTTTTCCACAATCCAATTCAGAGTGTGTGTGTGAGAGAGAGAGAGAGAGAGAGTGTATGTGTCAGTGTCAGAGTGTCTGAGAGAGAGAGAGAGAGAGAGAGAGTGTATGTGTCAGTGTCAGAGTGTCTGAGAGAGAGAGAGAGAAAGAGAGAGAGAGAGAGAGTGTATGTGTCAGTGTCAGAGTGTCTGAGAGAGAGAGAGAGACAGTTATCTGCCTAAAAATGTTTTGGCTGCTGGAAGCTTGGCCGGTATCTGTATACATGAGCGTTTATTGTGATTTCTCGCTCTTTCTTTTTAGTTTGGCTATATATATAGAACTTGTAAGAGAGAGCAACACGAGAGATAAATTTAGACCACGTATGTACTGGATTGGGAGAGAAATAGCTGTGTTCTTCTGTGCTAAATAGAGGAGAATATATGTGCTTCTGTTTATTTAATTTATTATTGTTATATATAAACGTTCTGGACTAATGGGATGACTTGTTATATTTATATATACCCTGTAGTAGTCTTCATATTGACACACAAGTTTTAGTTTCTCAAAAAAAGTGCCAAGGGCGGGGGGTTCGGGAGGAAAACATTTATCTGTTGTAGAGAAAGTCCATTCATTTTCCTGATGTTTTAGGTTTTTGCCACGGTATCATTTCAGTATCGGTATTGAGATATTTAGGCAGGTATTGTATCGATATCAAAATGTTGGTATTGTGACAACACTAGCTCCAATATGAAAACAATCATACCTCATTTTTTGTTTTCTGTCATCATCCTCACTTTTATTTATGAGGTGGCTTTCAAACATTTTAAATTAAACATATTGAATAATCATAAGATTACAATACATTTTGCATTCATTTCCTGGAGCGCTGATGACACAGTGTAAACAGATGAGTCTTCAGCAGAGTTTGACAAGAAGACGAGTTCCAAACAGACTTTGGTAGGGGTTTACACATTATACAGCTAAAGCACCCATCAACCACTCATACTGGTCACTTTCAGACTAAGGACTTGTAGAAGGCCTAGATTTATTGAGATGGGGCACAGCAATCAACAGTAAAATCGTTCAATTATATTTGGTTTTTATGCAACAAAGAAATTTGCAAGTAAACCTGTGCTTGTAAAAGAGAAAAGTCTGTAGAACTGTAACTAATTTAACCGAAGTAGTTATCTCTTTCACCTTTTTCATTTTAGGTGGCTCGTGAGGCCCATTTTACAGGGAAAAGTTATTTGGACTTCAACTTTGAAAAAATACCCAGTCTCACAGACAAGTTCTACGCAGGCCTTGGCTTCAGAACGAGTCAGACCAATGGACTCCTGCTCCATTACCACCAAAATAACGTAGGCTGCCTTACAGCTAGTCCTCTCCAGCATATTGCTTGTATTGTGAAGGTTATATAATATGCCTTAGTCTATGTTTACCAGTGCACTAAGAATGCTGTTAAACCCTTCTATATGTGAAAATGTTTCTTTACCAGGAAAAGGAAAAAGACATTGATAACTTTCAGTGTAATGTAATGTAACAAAACTTGTTATTTTGGATTGTTTCACTTCCAAACAACAGAAATGGATATACAAAGTTGGTTTTCTGAACAAAGAAACAAAAACATGCATCAGAGAGTAACTTTACTTTATTAGGCACTAATCTGAACAATGTGATATTCTGGTTATTATTAAACTATATATAAACTATATATACTATATATATATATATATATATATATATATATATATATATATATATATATCATGTGTTTTCATGTTTAGAACCTTACATTCTAATTAGTATGATGATGAATTAGTGCTAAATATATAGTTAAATATACTTTATGGCTAAATATACTTAGCATTCTGCCTGGTATTAAATATATTTAAAATTAAAGTATTTATTTAGATGCTACATGTTTGTTACCTTTCCACAGACTGGTGTGTGTCAGCTTCTTTTGGACAAAGGCAATGTGGTAGTGAGGGCTGGCAATAAAGAGGTCCGAACCCTGAGGACGTACAATGATGACAGCAGCCACTATGTGGCCTTTTATAACAATGAAAATGGGTAAAAACACACACTGATTCTAATAAATATCAACACTATGTGCAGTTTTTATTGTCAAAATATACAGCCCCCAGCCACATTATTATGCAGGTGTCCATTCGGGTAATCATGCGGCTGCTGTATTGTCCATAAAATACTGGTGCTAAAGAAATTGTAGCTTGGACAATGCCACATAAACAGGTCCAAAGATGTCACTGGTGTCAGTTGCGGTGGTTGAAGTATTTCAGAAATCTCCTATGAAATTTTACACAGAACAGGCTGTAGAATCAAATGTGGGCTGTATCTTTATAGCGGCAGTGAGATCAGGTCGTAGCATGTTTATTGAATGTTTTTGGGCATATTAGTTTTTAAGTTGTTTGTTCTTATTTATTAAATGCCTCTGATTGGCTGTGTCTGGTTGTGTTTTTACCTGTGTCTGTAGGCTGCGTGTGTATGTGGATGATGTACTGGAGTCAAGCGCTAACATCAATGTTAGTATCAGCAGCAGTAGGAATGTGCTTTCAGAAGACGTTTACCTTGGTGGCATTCCCACACCAATCGGTATCTCCAACCTCACCGGCTGCCTTAGCAACTTCTTCATCCACGGGTGAGATACAGAGGAGAGACATGACTGGGAAACTGGGATATTACAAAGTAGCCTTAAGCGAACGGATTGGCCAAATGGCATGATGGGATTAATAATATTAATTAATAATATATAAGACGCCATTCTTCATATATTTTCAGAGAATAAACAAAATACATAATTTAACCGATATATTACCAATTTAGCATATGACTGCAAACCTTATAGAGCCCACTAGGAAAATATAAAAGAAATATTTATAAAATGAGTTATGTGTTGCCCTCAGCTCAACATTTGTTCAGCCATCAGCTCTGGAAATGCCTCTTGTTTTGGACATGATGTCAGCCAATGAGAATGTTAATGTCCCTATGGAGTGTCCTGCTGCTAAGAAGCCACAGCAGATACTGGCCTTACCTCCACGCCACAAAACCCCCAAGGTACAACACGATTGAAGGCTGTTTTGTCTTAATAGTAAACTGCAGGTATTCAGCCATAGACATGTTCAATTATTAATTGTAGCCTAACTCTCTCTCTCTCTCTCTCTGTTTTTAGCTGAAGAAGCCTGTCACATCAAGGAGTCGCTCTGCCCGTGGATCCTGCAAGGGGGAAAGTTCCATCCAGGAGCCCAACGCCTACCACTTTAGTGGCTCCTCCAACAGCTACATACGTTTCAATACAGTGCCGCAATCCTTCAGCAAAATGTGCGTGTTCCACCTACTGCTCCATCTGCCACTCCTGGCCTGTACTAAATGACACCCTGTCAGCACCTTGGTATCATCATTGTCATATTAGGAAATCCATGATTTCACAGATTTATCTTTGAGAGAAAGGGATAGTTTTGAAGATCAACATCATGTGGTAAACAAAAAATGCCCAGAAACCAGTTTATTTTTCTCTTAGGAATTTCATTCTCCGTAGATCCTCTGAAAAGGGGGATCTTTAAGCTGAAGCTGGAATATGACAGATTTTACAGGCGAGCTAGCACTCCACACACTTAATTAACTGGCATAACACTGACCGCTTTAACAAAATACCCAACAGAAACTTGAATTGTGTCACATTGGCTGCAGTTGGAGGTGCTGAGTGCAGTTGTAATTTAACAGTAGACCGTCATGTTAATGCTATTGTGCGCTAAGTGCTAGTTTGCTTGTAACTTATGGATCTTATTTGTATTTCAACTAATAAATGACCTCACACCTCAAAGGCTCCAGAGGATCCACTATGAAATGCACACAGGAACATATAAGGTTTGGAATTTGTGTGTGTGTGAGAGAGAGAGAGAGAGAGAGAGAGAGAGAAAAAGAGAGAGAGAGAAAGAAAGAGATAGAGAGAGAAAAAGAGAGAGAGAGAAAGAAAGAAAGATATATATATAGAGAGAAAGAAAGATAGAGAGAGAGAGAGAGAGAAAGATAGCGAGAGAGAAAAAGAGAAAGATAGAGACAGAAAAAGAGAGAGAGAGAAAGAAAGAAAAATAGAGAGAGAGAAAGAAAGATAGAGAGAAAGACAGAGAGAGAAAGAAATATAGAGAGAGAGAGAGATATTTCCTACTATATTACAGGTGATTTCCAAAGGTCCATAGATGGAAGAGTGTTCAAGGCTGATAGGTTTCATGACGTTCTGATCAAAGATAAAGACTTACTGGGGAGACAAGCACCATACCTTCTAAAACACTCTTATCAACTGTATCATTTTCAACACCAGAATAGAGAAATGAGAAAGTTGGGACTATGAAGCCGTTAGGCCTCTTTCTTAGCTCATATGAACCAAAACAAAGACTAACTTTCATCTGTCTGTTCTCGCAGGCCGCACGTCGCTATGGAACTGCGCATGAATTCGTCTAGTGGCCTCATCTTCCATGCAGCAGCAGAGAAAAGCCGGGCAGCCATGACCCTCTCTGTGTCTGAGGGACGCCTTAATCTGCAGCTGAACGGAGGGAAGAGAAAAACCAACATCGTAAGCCGCACCAAGTATGATGACGGGCTCTGGCACATGGTGAGTTTGATGCTGCTAAGAATGGGGTCATTAGGAGACAATAGGGGACGTATTCAGCTCGTAAGTTGCAAACACTTGGCAACCCTTGGTCATATCTCATGTTTTATTGGTTTTTGATGTGTAAAGTAAACACATCCTCGGTGACAGTTATTTTGAAATGCATCCTCTTCATACATGAACTCAGAAAAACGAAGCAGCAAAATATTACTAACTTCTGGCTTTGTTTTATGTTTTCTGGGGTTTTAAACATCAGCGCCATCACTTTAGGAAAGGAACTGCTGTTCTAACCTGCTTTTCTAAGCTGTTGATCTCTTCGTCCAGGTGTTTGTGAAGATAGAGAGGGACAGGGCCAGTCTCACAGTGGACGGCATTGATGTAAAGAATGGTAAGGTGTCTTTCTCTGGAGGGAAAAGTGCACTGAATGGTCCTGTCTATATCGGTGGCCTTCCTCCTGACCACAGAACAGCATCGGTAAATCCACAAATCAGCACAACACATTTGCAGCAGTTCTGATTAACCCCCCCTGTCTTAACAGTGACATTCTGCCTCGTATCCCTGCCTTTCCCTTTACCTCTCTCTCTCTTTCTGCCTCTTCCTCCCTCGACGTGTCGCTGTCTCTTTCTCTCTTACTCCTTTCTCTCACTCCCTAGCTGGGTTTTGTGGGCTGTATCAGGGGAGTGAAGCTGAATGAGGTTCTGCTGAGTCCGTCTCTCAGTGTGGGAGTGGTGCCATGTTACCGGGAGCCGCTACAGCCTGGGGTTTATTTCTCCGCTCAGGGAGGACAAATCGCTATCGGTGAGCTGCCTACAACATCACTGACCCTGACATTCATTTCCCTACATATTTTCTCTTTATTAAAAGTTCACTAGGCGGCACGGTGGCACAGCAGGTAGTGTAACAGTCACACAGCTCCAGGGGCCTGGAGGTTGTGGGTTCAATACCCTCTCCGGGTGACTGTCTGTGAGGAGTTGGTGTGTTCTCACCGTGTCTGCGTGGGTTTCCTCCGGGTGCTCCGGTTTCCTCCCACAGTCCAAAAACACATGTTGGTAGGTGGATTGGCGACTCAAAAGTGTCTGTAGGTGTGAATGTGTGTGTGTCTGTGTTGCCCTGTGAACCCTCCAGGGTGTATTCCCGCCTTGCGCCCAATGATTCCAGTTAGGCTCTGGACCCACCGCGACCCTGGATTGGATAAGCGCTTACAGATAATGAATGAATAAAAGTTCACTAAATGCTTTCATGATATTTAAAAAAAATGGTCATTCAAATATATTTAGTTCAAGTTTACACTCAAATCAAATTTGGTACACACAGTAAACGTGGCCTAAATTCATTGCTTTACTCTATAGATGAGTTGTACATTTAAAGGTGCAGTGTGTATAAGGGTGAGGTTGGAGATTGCCGCCATTTCCCAGCTGCCACTTAAGCATTAAAGCGTGAAAGGCACCCTTCAGAGCCAGTGTTTGGTTCGTCAGTTCTAGGCTTAACAAAGAAATTCATGTTTTGACAAATACGGGTGTGTGGGATTTTTTTTGTAGATGAGTCTCTTGTGCTGGGGCGGGACCTGGAGCTGGAGCTGGAGGTTCGTCCGGTGGAAGATTCTGGTCTCCTTCTCCATGCTGGAGTCAAGAAGGACCAGCAGCTCACTGTCTACCTCAACCAAGGAAAGGTAGGAATGGTGTGGTGGGGTGCATCTCCGCAGTCTGCTACGTGGATTGATTTCATATTCGGAACTGACAGTGTTGTCCTATGACCAGGTCACTGTGTTAGTGAACAGCGGCAGTGGAGAGTTCTCAGTCTCTTTAACACCAGAGGATTCGCTGTGTGACGGGGATTGGCACAGTATCTTCAGTAAGCCACATGCTTAGTAATAAGCACACACTCGTTTTATTATTCTGTCTGCATGGATTTTCTCCACTGAGCTGTTGCTGTACAAAAACAGAGTAAATACTACTCTACTCTGACATCATTTTAAATGTGTTTTGCTAGGGCTCCTATGTCAGTGCTTGCTTTGCACACATTAAAAAAAACAACCAGGATGTCTTCTGTTTGGTTTACAGTTGTGAAGAAGAGTAACGTCATCCAGTTGCGTGTGGATGCGGTGAGTGAACATGATGTGGGCCCCAAACAGAGCAGATTTAATGGGGCCAGTGAGACACTCTATCTAGGCAATGTGCCAGGTATGTTATTGCTTATTTTTACCTATTATTTTATTTGTTTGGGGGCAGGGGGCGGCACGGTGGTGCAGCAGGTAGTGTCACACAGCTCCAGGGACCTGGAGGTTGTGGGTTCGATTCCCGCTCCGGGTGACTGTCTGTGAGGAGTTGGTGTGTTCTCCCTGTGTCCGCGTGGGTTTCCTCCAGGTGCTCCAGTTTCCTCCCACAGTCCGAAATCACACGTTGGTAGGTGGATTGGAGACTCAAAAGTGTCCGTAGGTGTGAGTGAATATGTGTGTGTCTGTGTTGCCCTGTGAAGGACTGGCTTACCCTCCAGGGTGTATTCCCCCCCTTGCGCCCAATGATTCCAGGTAGGCTCTGGACCCACCGCGACCCTGAACTGGATAAGCGGTTACAGATAATGAATGAATGAATGTTTGGGGGTATTTTCCAGGCAATAGAGTTGAGAGTGGCATCTTCTGGGAATTTTCCACTGCATGTTTGGTTCTCTACTTCACACTTTTGATTTTCCATTTGGCAAATTGAG